>NW_020174048.1:1622655-1622760 GCF_003031525.2 Neophocaena asiaeorientalis asiaeorientalis | reverse complement strand
CTCCCTTTTCTCCACACCCTCTCCAGCATTTGTTGTTTGTAGATTTTCTGATGATGCCCATTCTAACTGGTGTGAGGTGGTACCTCACTGTAGTTTTGATTTGCA
>NW_020174048.1:1622192-1622368 GCF_003031525.2 Neophocaena asiaeorientalis asiaeorientalis | reverse complement strand
CTGTTTATATATTTTGGAGATGAATCCTTTGTCCGTTGATTCGTTTGCAAATATTTTCTCCCATTCTGAGGGTTGTCTTTTCGTCTTGTTTGTAGTTTCCTTTGCTTTGCAAAAGCTTTTAAGTTTCATTAGGTCCCATTTGTTTATTTTTGTTTTTATTTCCATTACTCTAGGAG
>NW_020174048.1:1621402-1621670 GCF_003031525.2 Neophocaena asiaeorientalis asiaeorientalis | reverse complement strand
CATCCATATCTCTACAGATGACCCAATTTCGTTTCTTTTTATGGCTGAGTGATATTCCATTGTATATATGTACCACATCTTCTTTATCCCTTCGTCTGTCGATGGGCATTTAGGTTGCTTCCATGTCCTGGCTGTTGTAAATAGTGCTGCAGTGAACATTGGGGTGCATGTGTCTTTTTGAATTATGGTTTTCTCTGGGTATATGCCCAGGAGTGGGATTGCTGGGTCATATGGTTGTTCTATTTTTAGTTTTTTAAGGAACCTCCAT
>NW_020174048.1:1416292-1621000 GCF_003031525.2 Neophocaena asiaeorientalis asiaeorientalis | reverse complement strand
AAGCTTTTAAGTTTCATTAGGTCCCATTTGTTTATTTTTGTTTTTATTTCCATTACTCTAGGAGGTGGATCAAAAAAGATCTTGCTGTGATTTATGTCAAAGAGTGTTCTTCCTATGTTTTTCTCTAAGAGTTTCATAGTGGCCGGCCTTACATTTAGGTCTCTAACCCGTTGTGAGTTTATTTTTGTGTATGGTGTTAGGGAGTGTTCTAATTTCATTCTTTCACATGTAGCTATCCAGTTTCCCCAATGCTTCTTCCTGGTTCAGTCTTGGAAGGTTATATCTTTCTAAGCATTTGTCCATTTCTTCTGGGTTGTCCATTTTATTGGCATAGAATTGCCTGTAGTAGTCTCTTAGGATGCTTTGTATTTCTGTGGTGTCTGTTGTAACTTCTCCTTTTTCATTTCTAATTTTATTGATTTGAGTCCTCTCCCTCTAAAAAAGAAGGAATATGTCCTTAAGGTTTTCTCTTCTCCTTCCAATCAGCTTAATGCTAAGTTACGGAAAATGTACGGTGCTCACATGCTTTCCATGCTCGAGTTAAGACTCCTAGAGATCAGGTCTTTTGCAGAATTCCCTGGGGCTCTAGTTCGGTTGTTCACAATCTGGGCCCCCAAGAAGCAGGGAAGTATTACAACGTTCCTCCTCTGTTAATGGAAAAACAAGGAAATCTCCAGCTCTCTGGAGGCCCTTAAACTAAGCCTCCCTGCATGGCTTGTATGGCTTGGCCACAGTCAGTAACACCAGGGATTTGTCATAGCATCACAGAACAGATGCAGGTATAAGGGGGACGGAGGGACCACAGCTCCCCCACTGCCCGTGGGTATATTTAGAACCAGAGGGAGAGGGGGAAAAAAAGTGCAATTCAAGTAAAAAGTTCTAGAACAGAAAACAAAGATTTTGGTAAAATAATAAAAATCAAAGGATTGTCTGTCTTCCTTTGGTGACAGACAAACGGGTGACGCTTCAATTAAGTAAGAGAGAAAATGTGAGAGAAAAACAAAAGTGCGATGGAGATAAACCTGATCGGTGACGCTGGTGTAATGGAGATGTCAGTACTTAGGTGGTGGTGGTTTTGGAATGTCTTGTACTTTTATTCTGAAAAGGAGTTTTCAGATTAGGAACCTCTGATCAGAGGACTTGAGAGGAAAATGTGAAGTCAGCCTCCCGCTGTAGCTGGTGGTGTCATCACCGGCGTGGAAGGGGGTAGGTAAGGTTGGGAACCCTGGCCTTGGCTGATTCGGTTCGTAAGCTGGGCATTCTGCCTAGGAGCTGGTGGCCCCCAGGACCGGGGACCGCACAGCAGTGGTGGAGGCAACCAAATGCCACCCCAGCGTGGCTCCTAACTGGCTGGGTGACCCCAGAGCAAGTCACTTAACATTTTGAGGGAGGGTTGGCGTCCGTCCGTGCTGGGATGCTCCGGGCATTCAGTCACCCCGGTGAGTTGGAGAGTCAGAGCTGAGGACGGGGCCCGCCCCCCTCAACCTGCCCCAGGCCCGTCCCTGGGCTAGGCCCTCACCACTCCCAGCTGTAAAGCTGGAAGCGGGGTGCTGTTCCAGGCTGGCATTTGGGCTGCTCCAGAGATGACTTAAAAATAAGTATAGGGCTTCCCTGGTGGCGCAGTGGCTGAGAGCCCGCCTGCCGATGCAGGGGACACGGGTTCGTGCCCCGGTCCGGGAAGATCCCACGTGCCGCGGAGCGGCTGGGCCCGTGAGCCATGGCCGCTGAGCCTGCGCGTCCGGAGCCTGTGCTCCGCAACGGGAGAGGCCCCAACAGTGAGAGGCCCGCGTACCGCAAAAGAAAAAAAAAAAAAAGTATGCTGCTTGAGGCTTCTTATCTTTGGGGGTGGGGAGCTTCTGTAACCCAGTGAATGATACCTGATCAGCTGGGGCAAGAGGCCAGGCAGGTTATCTGGTGGTCACCTCCTGCCACCACCCTGGTGGCTGCTCCCACCGCCAAGGAGACTCTCCTGGGACAGGCCTGAATGACTCACTAACCTTGATTTCATCGCCCCCCTGGGGCTGTGTGATTTTTTTTTTTTATCATCCATGAAAGAAGATTAGAAGGTGTCTAATCTTAGGGAGACTGCGTGGGTTTCTCCAGCCCCCTCCATGCGGTCAGGGAGTGACTTTCAAGGGACATGCGAGCAGCTCCGCCCCACCCACTAGATTCCGAGCCCGCGGGCGCCTGGACCTGGTCTCTGTGTCGGGGTCTCCCATCTCCTGCCGCTCCCGTTGTGCCCTGGGTGTTCCGTTCCGACGGGATTCTGCCGCCCTGAACGAGGCTGCCTTCTGAAGCAACAAGTTCTTTTGTAAAAAATGTGCTCCTCTAAGTGCCGTGCGGTATCCTGAATCGGATCCTGGAAGGGAGAGAGAATATTGGTGGAAACACTGGTGCAATTCTGATAGAGTCTGTGGTTGAGTGAATGTGCTCGTGTTCATTTCTAGTTTTGACAGAATGGGCTGAGGTTGTGTAAGATGTTGACATCACATCATCATGTCTGCCTGAAGGGTTGTATGGGGACTCTCCGAATTCTCTTCGCAACCTTTCAGCAAATATAGCTCATTTCAGAATAAAAATCTGCCCTTAGAAGCCATGAATCTGTCACATCTGGCATGCTTGGTCCAGACAGGTGCAGAGCGGGCAGAGATACAGCGGGCGGCACACTGGGGATCAGCAAAAGGGAGTTCGTGTCCCCATGCTTCGCTCTGATAGATGAAAGCAAACAAAAGGCACTTCTGTGTCCTTGGAAATCTAGCAGAAGTGGCCCCTGCCTGGGGAAAGGGCTTTTGTTCCCCTAACTTGGGTGGGGTTCTTTATGGGGAGAGGGGAGGGAAGGCGCCCCAATGGAGATTCCACAGCTTGGCGTCTCCGAGGGCCTCCAGGGCTGAGCTACAATGGCCTCCCTCTTCTTGACCGACTGACCGGGGCAGGAACACGGTTGCACAGTTGTTTCCTGAGCTCGAGATGGCACAGCAGGTTTGCAGGAGGGTGTCGTCTCCAGGAGGCTTTTACATGCTCACAGCTCTGGCTCACTCGCTAATTTGTCAGGCCAGTGTCCCATCCATAGGGGCTGGCCGTGTGGGAAAGGAAAGCCCACCACCAGCTTCTTGCATGCCTAGGACCCCCAGGGGACAGCAAGGATGAGAAAGTGGCACGTCCGGGGTCCCCGAGCCCCCCTCCACACGCACTCCCTGCATTGCTGCAGGCCGCTGCAGAATTTGGGGTGAGCAGTCTCAAAGTGGCCACAGCTTCTACTGGCTGGGGACAAGGGCCAGGAACAAGGATGGCCAACGGCCAGTGGCTGTCACCTGGCGCTTTTGCCTGTGTCACCACCCTGCAGGAACAGAGCAGCCATTGCCAGCTCTGTTTTGCAGCTTCGCCCACGCCCGGTCTCTCTCCTCGAAGTAGCCTGAAGCCCCGTGACCTAAAGGACACCCTGCCCCTGGCCTGTCAGAGGCCTCCCGTAGCCAGTGTCAGAATCCCGCACCCAGCTGGAGCCCCTGTCCCTCGGAAATGAGCCATTGCAGAGGCTAATTAAAGTGCCCTCCCAAAATTACCATTAGAGAGCCAGGACTTTAAGTCATCATCCTTAAGCCCTGTAGACATTAAGCGTTTGTCTTTTCTCACATAATTTTATCCCCACTAGAATCTCTGCCACCACAGCCCAAGGCTTAGGGCACATGACGTCTTTCCTCCTGTCTCATTCATGGCTACATCGTAGGATCCAGGGCCTGAAACACAGCAGGCACCCAGTAAAGCACCTGTGCTGTAAATGAGTGAAGGTATAGCAAGCTGAAAGTGCTGAAACAGACCTTCTGGATGAGAAGGACAGTCACGGAACAGCTAGGAAAGATTAGATTAAAATGTCGTTTTTCCCGGTGTGGTTGTTTTTCCCCAATTAAATGCTACCCCCCACTGGCTAAAGCTATCTGTACCTGATGATAAAGGAAGTGCTGATTTGTCTGTGAAAGATTTGCCTTTTTTCCGAGGGATTGTTTCAGGCCCTAAAATTCCTATTTTGCTGTTTTTGCCCCCTTCAGTGATCTCCCATGTGGGAATTACAGAAGAATTACAGACTGATTTTCTGGTACCTGGTGGGAATTACGTAACGGTGTGTTTTTCTGCATGTTGAGCACTTTTGGGTGTGTGTCTGACTCTGTGGAGTGGTGTGGGCCCCATGAGAGCAGAGGAAAGGGCTTCTGCTTGTGGACACGGTCAAAGACACGTGCTCCCTGGGATGCCTCCCAGGCTGTGGTTTGTCCATTAGAAAAAAAGAGAGGCTATTATAAACAGCTGGGCAATAATTTCAGACTAATGTCAGGAAGGAGTGACACAGGGAATGGGGAGCCCTCTCGCCTCCTCTGCCCTCACCCCTGCCCCTGGCTCCAGGTTGGAGAAAAGGAGGGGTCCCCTGGGAGGGTCTTTGTGGGCTCCCCTGGGATCAACATAAGAAAGAGGAGCCCCTAAGGAAGTTTCTAGCATTTCAGAACCCCAGGAACAGCTAAAATCTCCCACAGGGGAAACAGCAGGAACTGATCCTAGCCACTGACACACATTAGCCGCTAAACACCCACAGTTCTGTGATTATCCCACTTTACAGATGTGCAGACTGAGGCACACAGGTTAGGGCACTTGTTAAGGTCAATAAGGAATAAAGTTGGGAGTGAAGCCCAGGACTGGCTGATTCTATAGCCTCTGCTCTTAACCATGGTGCTAGGCCAACAAATCCCTAGCCATAGAGTATGTGAGCATACTCAAAATATGCAAAATGTTGGCTATGTAAAATATACATATGTATATTATATGTAAATATATGTATATATTTATCTACATGGAATATAGATGGATGGTAGACGGCAGATGATTGACAGAGAAAGATAGATATAGATGATAGATAAATTGATAGATGATGGATAGATAGATTGTAGATGGATGGAGAGATAGATAGACATGGAGATGAGAGAGAGAAATAAAGAACATAGAACACACAAGCGCACACACACGCGCCCTTTGGAGGACCCTAGCTCCTTTCTCCCTAAGGGCTGCCCAGGCAGGAGGAGAAGGACGGTCTCGAGGACGCATCAGGCAGACCTGTTCATTCTGGGGTCCCTCTGCAGAGAGGCTGACCTACAAGTGTGAATGACTAGCGGCTCCCAAACTCTGAGAAACAAAGACTAGAATGGCTGCATGAGGATAGACCCCTGGAGGATGACCAAGGGGGACACACAAGCTGGCCGGGGGGTCTGATCAACAGGACAGAGTCCCCAAACCCTTCTCCTTCTCCGGGTCCTTCTCGAACTCCCAGGCAGGGGAGATGAATGTTCCACAGGCACGTGGGGGGCAGAGGCATGCAAACACAGCATTGTCTCGGCGCAGGTAGAGAGGCTGTTGGAAAATAGTTAGTCCTGACCTGGAGAAAGATTTACTTAAACCCCCTGGGGAGTAAGAGCCCTTCCTAAAATTACTTTAGCTGTGCAGGGGACCCCCGTGGACAGCAGTGTTATGATGACAGGCTCCATTTTTCCTGGACCAGCGCCAGCTTCCCTACCTCGGGGTCTGCTTTCCCTGCTTTGTTTTCTGTTCTGATGTTTTTCACTGGAGTTCCCACTTGCCAGCAGGTAGACAGGCGTGGTCTGTTCAAAAGCATTGGAGCATCTGGGTTGGAGTCCAGTGACCAGGAAAAGCCACTTTTCCTTCTCTATCTCCTTTTCTTCATGTGTCAAACAGGAATGTTAGTATCTGTGTCACAAGTTCACAAGTTCACTGATGTGAAATCCGTTCGCCAAACAACACGTCTCGATTCTGCTAGGACCAGTGTCCACTCACAAGTCATGTACGTCAGTCCTCTCGTGGACTCGGGGCTGTGTCCCAGAGGAGGACAGGCCAGGGGCAGCAAGTGGAATGTTCTGAGCACATGCACGTGTGTGTGTATGCGTGTGTTTGTGTGTTCGGGGTAGGAGTATCCAATTGTCTGATGGAATTTTGAAGTAAAACGTGCTGTCCGTGGGGAGCGGGCGGCCCGCAGAGGCCCTACTTTAGAGGAGAGAAGAGCCATTGCGGGCTCTTTGCCGTGACACAGATGCTGTGCGTGTGGCCCTGGGGACAGAGGAGAGGAGGGTCCCTGCTCAGACGGGCCCTCGGGCGGAGGCGGACGTGGCGTGGGCACAGCAGGCCAGCGGGACTGAGGGATGTGGGAGGGGACCATGGGGAAGAAGGTTCTGGTCCTAACACTTCTGGGCGCCACGGGCACTGGACCCTGCCTGGTAGGGAGGAGCTGTAATGCCAGGAGCCTGAGCTGGGGACACGCTCGCTGACGCTCCTGTGTCCACTTGGTGAGATGGGTGCAGGGGAGTCTTCCCAAAGCCTTTGGACAGTTGTTTGTATTTTCTTAAGTTTGAAAAACACCCGCCAAGGGAAGAATGTTAACTTTAATTAAAGTTAGGTCCAGGTGTAACTAAATTATTTCCAGAACAAATGGAAAGACTTACAAACAAAGAACATTTTGTTCGAAGGATTCTGAGACCCAAGTATCATTTAACAAAGCAAGAAAACTCTAGAGGCTTTGGTTTGGCAATGTGGCACAGAAAACACACCACGGAACCTTAGGAGAGGACGTCTTTCTTGAAGGAGCGGAGAGAACCCCCAGCCTTTGCCTAACAGGGCCTCAGCAGTGCTCACTCGCTGCTGTGGTTCCACAGCCAGGATGAACAGGACACACACCCACCCGTTTCCTCCTGAGCGCCCAGGTGAGCAAGGCCGGTGGGTGGCCTCAAACAAGAAGAGTGCGGCTGGAAATTCCAGGGGGAAAATCACCCCCTTCCCTTTCTTCCTTACTTGGTCACGGTCCGAATTGTAACAACCTTCCAAGTTGCAATGAAGGACCAAATACGGGCCTGAGAGACTCTCCTTTCCTATCTGAAAAGCACCTTCCTCTCCTACAGCTCCCACCAGGTCTGGCAGCTTCCCTCCCTGCCCCGCCCCTCCCCTCCAAGACAATCTTAGCTCAGACAGGATTTCCTTCGTCTTAGTCATCAGCTTTTATGGCCCAGCCTCCCCCTTCCCGTTGCAAAACAAGGAATATTAGCAGCGAACAGTCTGAAATAATTTGTAAACCTTACCAGTGCGTGTAGACATCAGTTTTTGTGTCTGCTTGTCAATTTCAAGATGACAGAGGCTGGAAAAATCAATGCGTTTCTTGTTGTGAAGTCGCATGGTGCAGCAGTGATTTTTCAGCTGTCTGCCTTGGCTTTTGTGAAAGTGCAGAAGAGCAGACACGTTCATTTTCATTGCAGTCCTAAAAAGCTGCAAAGTTTAAAACAAAATGACAATTTGGGCAGAGATCATTCCTGTTTTAAAAGAAGGCTCGTCAAAGGAGGGGTCAGTTCAGCAACCTTTCTGGCTGGTAACGGGTCCGTTTCCCAGCATCACAGAAGAATAGGCCTTCCAGGCATGGTGTGAAGCATTCCTTCAAAGCCTTAACAGATTTCCTGGGGTTTCGAAGGAGAATGCAGTCTTCATATTCTCCCAAGCGATTCTCTGAGGAACCAGAGCAACTCAATTACAGGAAGAGTATGTACAGTTGCCAGGTCTGCTCTTGATTAAAAAGGAAGCCCAGCCAGGTCACTCAGCTGTGGCTGCCTGTGCAGGGAGGAAAGTGTACCCCGACCAGGGAAGGGACCCCTCCATCCAGTTATAAGTGGACACACACACACACCCGTCTCCCCTCCCTCTCTCCCCTCCCAGCAGGAGTTCTTGTATCAGCACATCACTCTCTTTTTCCCCTTGAATCGTTCTTGCCAGGAGATAGAAGACAAAAGCCAGCCTCTCCCAATTCAAGTCAGTGGAGTCCCATCAAAGAAGCTGGGGAGAAAAGAGATACAAATATCTCTTTACAGGTTCTATTTGCCTCTTTTTCACCCCCATTCCAAAATTTCTTCACTGACACCCTGTGCCCTTCTAGATGTAAAACTTTGCTCAAAAGTGGATCTGACAGCAGTTACTTACATGCAGAATTTGCCTGTAGTTTCCTATGAAACCAGTGGACCTCGGCCCGTCAGGAGGTGAGAATGACCCAGGGAGCTTTGTGAAATTGGGAGTGAGCTGCTGCCGGGTTGGGGGTGGGGTGGGGGGGCAGGCATCTGGGTTAAGCAGTGTCTGTCAACCTGGTTGCCGTGGCCGTCACCTGTGGGACGCTCCCGAATGCTGGTGGGGGGCCCAGCCCCGGGGACACCCTCAGGTGACTTAAGGGAATTTCAAACAGTGCTAGCACCTAAAACTAATACATTAAACAATACAGTGACTTGAGGTTCGATGTTTACATTCAGCAAATTTAATTCCATTCTTATTTACTGAAAATATTGCTGGCTGACAAAACTGAATCTAAAAGTCACTGATTATGGCCATACACAAAGACAACCACATGTTTGAGAACCTCAATATGCCAGACACTGAAAACCAGACCGAACAAAATATGTACTAAATAAAACTCTGAGAACCTTTGAAAAGGTGGACACTTCATAGCAGTGTCTAGAAGTGTTTCGTTAATATTTTAAGACAAATGTATCAAAACCTTGGCATGTTATAATTTCAAGTTGCCAATTTTGCCTTAAATTTTGTCAGAAAGTTACAGCTACCTATATTGCCAATGCTGGGTCAGCTTAATTTGACTCACGTTTAATAGGACTTAACATTAAAAGCTCACACTACCCTGAAATATTTTATGTCACAGACGGTGACATTCAGTATTCAAGTGCCGGTGTTTTCGTACTGTCTTTTGGTCAAGTTTCTTTAAACTTTGAATTAATCATTTTTAGGCTTACAAAAATAAATATTTGTCAGAATGTTCAATAAATATTTCACAAACTAGCAGCAAAAAGTATCTAAAATCTGTCGTGTGCAAGTAGTTTTCTTCTCAACTATCATTCCATGGTCCCCAATAAAATTTTAGAATCTAGTTCCTAACACGCTGCGTTCAACAATTTCCAAGAGACAAAATAAGATTGGAAGTTTAAGGACACGCACACAAGACATAGATCTAAAATTCTCTGAACGTGCAATAAAACAAGTATTTTGTAAAACTTTACGGGCAAAATGTACAAGAGTCTAAATCTATACTAATTGAAGTAGCGCCGTAACAAATGACCTCAATACCGTCGAGTGCACCTACTTCATAAAGTTTTAGAACAAGGCACAGTTCACTTGAAAATCTGTTGCACTTTGAGAAATTTTTGCCGCCTTATGCCATTGTAAATATTAGTCTATAAAGATCACTATATTCCAGCCACAAAATGAGCACAGAATTCCAAGTGGCAGAGGCATCTTTAGTTGGTGAACAATCACCTTTGGTCAAATTTAGCAGAATACAATGGAAACCTATGCAACTAAAATACATTAAAACTGCACTATATAGAAATAACGCCTTGTGCAGTGCAGTACCTATTGCCAACCTGTGTGATCTCAAGAATTTCAGAGTTTGTAGCTACTCTGATTTACAAATTCTACAAGTGTAAAAGCCATTTTAACATTTCAGCGCAGCTTAAACAGAAAAATGAGAATCTGCATTAAAATAAAAGCCTGCTGCACAACCCCTCCTGCTCATATACTCTTGACCACAAAACATCAACACTAGCATGCATGAAAGACCAAAATCCAAGCAGGTCCTTAAAAGGACTGGTCACCGGCATGGTCAGCCATTCTACCACTTCAATTTTATTTACGGCAGGCGTTCAAAACATCTAATTAGATGAAATTTCCCCTAAACACTTTCATTATCAAAACTTTTAAACTTTTCCTATAATAATTTGCCCACATCTGCCTAGCTTAGAATTAGTAACCTAAACATTAAAAGAGGAATTGCTGTATTTACTTGCCTTAACTTCGAAGAGTGCTTTGAAACATGTGTGGATGTATTCATACATGCCACCTCATCATGACTGGAACGGCTTATTTAGAGACTACAAGTGCCCATCCAGGATTGAGTGAGCAACTCAGAACTTCAACTTAGTACAGGCTGCCACATTAGAAACTAATTCTACCGTAAGGTGTTTTCCTACCCTCTCTGCAAGTACCAAAAAGTCCTAACGCAGGAGACAGCCCAAGATTTTTTCCTTTATAATATTTACAGATGATTTGATGATTCCTGTTAAGTTGTATCACACCTGTGTGCCAAGGTTTGATTTTAGCCCAAGTTCGGTGCATTTATTTTGTCAAAACAATTGAAAACTTGAGCATTACTGAGCCAACAGGACATCATAATGATAAGTTGCCCGGAGTTAGTCACAGTACATTAACGAACAAATGATCCTCAGTCACGAAATTATAAATGCAGTTTGGGATGGGAATAAGCAGAAGGGAAGTTAAACCAAACTACAGCAGTTAAGTCTTCACCCCAACTTCTTAATAGGCTTGTTGATTGTTCCTTTCTTTTCTTCCTTTGGCTTTGAGCTCCCTTGAATTTTCAGGAGAATCACAGCTGGTAATGCAGTGCTAGTTTTTTTCCTTAACATCTTTATTGGAGTATAATTGCTTTACAGTGGTGTGTTGGCTTCTGCTGTGTAACAAAGTGAATCAGCTATACATATACATATATCCCCATATCGCCTCCCTCTTGCGTCTCCCTCCCACCCTCCTTATCCCACCCCTCTAGGTGGTCACAAAGCAGCGAGCTGATCTCCCTGTGCTATGCGGCTGCTTCCCGCTAGCTATCTGTTGTATGTAGTACTAGTTCTTGAAACTACACGATACAGTCTCAGTTACATGTGGTTTCCATATTAGCTTTTTCGAAATGGTGGTTTTGCTGCGAAGCGGACTCAGCTGTGCCACCAGTCAACCCCCGGAGAGCTGTAATTTCCTCCGTATCCATCACTATTGTAGAAGCTTCTATAGCCACGTCCACCACATCCCCTGCTGCTGCCATGACCACCTCGACCCCCGTGGCTGCTGCTTGCACGGCTACTACTAAAGCTAGGACTGCCAGAACTGCTACTTTGTCGATACTCTCGGGCACCAAATCATCCACCCAATCTCTTAGAACGCCCACGACTGCTACCCTTGTAGTGGTGTTCACAAGCTATACTTTCTAACCAAGATGGTGCTTCTCGTTCAGCTCCAACAAGAAGAGCCAACAAATCCTTTGTGATATTTATATTTCTTTCATTGGAAAATGAGGTGGCAAGACCAAGGTTTCCTACGTGTCCTGTACGGCCAATCCGATGTACATATTCCTCAGTATCACTTGGCAAATCAAAATTGATGACATGTTTGACATTTGAAATGTCTGGTCCTCTTGCTGCCACAGCAGTAGCCACTAGAATTGGGCTTTTTCCTGAGCGGAACTGGTGAAGGGCTTCCTCTCTATCTCTCTGTGATCCATCTGCGTGGATGCTGGTACAGGCATATCCTTCATGGTATAAGAAATCCTCCAGAGAATCAGCACCCTTTTTGGTCTCCACAAAAACTAAAGTCAGTGAATCCTTCCCTGTGCATTTAAGAGGTCAAGCAGAAACGACCGTTCATCTGACTGTTCCACCCAAACCACTTTCTGCTCCTCGCCTGATTGGAATTTCATGTTCTAGAAATAAATGACTGACTTTACTCCAGAGGGGGAAGGAAGGAAGATTAGTCATGCTCGCTCTGGATTTTTTTTTTTTTAAGTCCCCAAAATTCCTTAATTAGGAAGTAAATGCAGTTGAAAAGAGTGTTGACTCCTGCCTAGAAATTCCAGGACAGGGAATGTCTGTCTGCATCACACTGATGCTTCAGATGGATAGAAAGGCCTGCTCCCAGAACAAAGTCGAACCTGGACCATCACTTCTGTTTTGTATTAAAGCCATTTTAACATTGTGAGAGAGCAAAGCCAGAGCAGTGTCTCAGAAGAAAGTAAACTTACTTAAAAGGGGGTGTACATATAAACATACGTTTCCTCCATTTTCAGAATTGTCTATCTCTAGCTACAGTACCTTTAGCAAAATCCTGATCCTTCTAGTTGTTGAGTGAGGACAAAAGACAGGCTGTTTATTCTGCCAACATTTTTGCCTTCGTGTTGCTTTTTCTTCCTGGTTGGGTTTAATTAACTAGAGTCTCTAAGGATAAACAGAGAAAAAAAGGCAGCCTTCATGAGGTTTTTCTTAACTCCTCACATTAAAAAGTTGTCTTAGCTCTCTATACTTGCTAAGCATTTCATGTGTTAAAAATTAGATCAGGGCTTCCCTGGTGGCACAGTGGTTGAGAGTCCACCTGCCGGTGCAGGGGACACGGGTTGGTGCCCCGGTCCAGGAAGATCCCACATGCCGCGGAGCGGCTGGGCCCGTGAGCCATGGCCGCTGAGCCTGCGCGTCTGGAGCCTGTGCTCCGCAACGGGAGAGGCCACAACAGTGAGAGGTCCGCGTACCGCAAAAAAAAAAAAAAAAAAAAAAAAAAAATATTAGATCAATTTCCTGAAATTAAAAAGTAAAACTTTGACACGTGATTCATACATCACATACACTACAGACGTACAGTGTTTGTAAACTAATCACTTGAAAATGATCTTATTAATGTTACCTCAGGTCTCTTGTATATCTATGTTGTGCAAACCTCTGTTGATTCTTTTATCCTTTTTTTAAACGGTGATAAAACACACACAACCTGAAATTTACCATCTCAGGCATTTTTAAGTGTAAAGTCAGTAGCATTAAGAACATTCACATTGATGCGCAACCTCCATCCATCTCCAGAACTTTCTTCATCATCCCAAAGCTCTGTCCCATTAAACAGTAACTCGCTCTTCCCCCCTCCCAGCTCCTGGTAACCTCTAGTCTCTGTGTCTATGAGTTTGCTTGTTTTAGGGACCTCATGTAAGTGGGGTCATACAGTATGTGTCCTTTTGTGACTGCCTGATCTCACTTAGCGTAACGTCTGGAAGGTTCAGACATGCTGAAGCATGTGTCAGAATTCCCTTCCTTTTTGAGGCTGAATAATGTTCCTGTACTTTTCTAAGGTATTGTTTTCAAGTTTAGCTTTGTTTTCTTGGCTGGTAGGTTTCGGTGGTTAGAGTCAAGTTTAGAAGAAGCAGGTGGGCCCCTTGGCCACGGGGCTTCTGTACTTGGGTCTCTAAGATTGGTCCTCCCACTTCTGCGTGGCTCGCTGGTGGCCCCTCTCCTCTTGACGTGGGTCTTGCTTTCCGGCCGATGTTGACCACTCCCTGATAGAGTGGGTCCCTCGGTGCACTGTTTCTGACACACTGAGCCCAAGGTCTCATCCTGCCCCAGTCCCCCTCTGCTGAACCTCTCAATCTGAGAGAAGCCAATGGACAAAGGTATCGATCCAGTAAAAACCTGGAGCCAGTCCCCTGGGATCCTGCGGCGGGAGTTTGAGGGCCTTTAGCCACATCAGTAGTTTGGATCCCAAAGACGGGCTCGCTTGAGGCTCACTAGCTGCTCTGAGCTTCTCTTCTGCACCGTCTGGGTGGGAGCTGTCAGGATGCTGTAACCTGACACCCAGGAGGAGGAGGGGGTCCAAGAAGCAGCCCCCTGCCAGGGATGGCATCAGGTGTTGGCATAAAGAGCCTCCGGGATGCCTGCACCCATCTTGCTGTGGGTTTTTTTTTTTCTTTTTTAAGTTAGTGGTGCTAAATACGTCTCTTTAACTCATACTCATTCCTCTGCAATTGTGAATCGCAGGGTTGAAACGAGTGAGCAGCAGGGAAGCCGAGGGGCCAGCCAGAGGGTCAGAGTCCCAGACAGAAAGTCAGCAGAGGTGACTCTTGCCGCCTCTGCTGTGCTCGTGATGGGAGGGCAGGCACAGGCGCCGTGGAAGGTTCCTAAGGAAGGAGCGCTTGCTCTTCTGCGAGCCAGAGCCCTGTGAGCTCCAGGGTTACGGTCCTGGGAGCCCAGTATCCAGTGCAGGTCCAGCGTGGGAGCTCGGCTCTGACTCACAGCCCAGACAGACGCCAGCAGGAGGGAAGCAAGCTGGGAAGACGGGAGTCCTGGTCAGAACTGGCACGCAGTGTCTGGGGACTTTCTGTTCAGAATCCCAGCACGAATCACGCTGCTCAGGGGCCAAAGGCACAGCCCAGAGAAACGCGCACCTGCGGCCACTGACGCAGGCTGCTCTCACTCTCCACTTGATTTGAACTGCTGCGTGAAAACTACTGGGGTAGATAGACGATGACGGCTTGTCTGCAAAGTCAAACTAATGCAAAATATGCTTCCTCTGCAAGACAGAGTGCCAGCTGTCTCCTGGCGGCATTCGGCCAGTGAGGTCTGCAGGCTGAGCTGGACTCTTTCTTCAGAGCAGAGGAGGTTGGCCAGTGGCCTCCTTTGTACTTCTGGAAACTCTGTCGAGGGTGAGAATGTGGAAAGTGGACCAGTGACCAAACCGATGGAACGGGGGGAGGTCATTCAAACCCCTGCTTATCAGGCAAGGTGATAACTGAACTTGGCCCCGTGATGCCCTCCCTACTGGGCCCGGGATCGCGAGGCTTCTGGGGGAAGGGGGCTTCACTGGGAAGTCACCCTCCCCTGGAAACGCCGATCGCTGACACAGAGTCCACAGAAAGCACGTCAGACGCTGCTCTGAGATCCTGGCTAGAGTCGGAAGAGCTGAGCCAGAGCGGCGCTGGGCAGACTGTGTTTGATTCCACAGATTCAGCCTCTACAGGCCTGGCGGGGCCTGGGACTCTGCATTTCTAACCCACTCCCAGGTGACGAGCTACTGCTGGTCCAGAGACCACAGTTTGGGTAGCAAGTCTTAGTTGTCTCTAGGGCCTTGTGATTCTGTTTGCCCTTTGAACAGTCACCTCCTCACCATCAAAAGAACGTACACCCAGGCTTGTTTCCCCGAAAATGTCCCGCCAATCTTCTAAAATGCTGCAAAAAACCACGCTCCACTCGCTCGCTCGCACAGGCAATTTTTGGAAAGCTAGAGATAAGAGAAAGATCGTTTTCATCTGCTGTTCTCTGGAAGGGTTAAGGAATTTCTCTCTTTGCAAAGCATTTTATCTTTTGACATGTTGGGCTGGCTGAGGCCTCCCGGGGTCGTGTCCTGCCTGAGAGCAAGTCTGACCCTGAGCGTTGCAAAAACAGCCTGTTTGGGCAGGGAAGGGGCCGGGAGAAGGGGCATCGTGGCCTATTTCACGAAAGCATATTTATCCCCATAAAAAAAACGGGTCTCCTTAACACCATCAGCTTTAGGTCGTCACTATTTGAACAGTTTAACCCAAAGGGTGTACGTAGCGATCAGAAATCAACACATTTCAGAGTAACTGTTTAGAGCTAAGTGTTAGACACAGAAAACTCTCCTGCGTCATGGAGAGTTTACTTGAAGGCTGTTTCCTGTTGAAACGAAATCGGAAGCACACTGCCTCCACCCACTTCTCTCTCTGAGTTGTTCAAGGAGCTCTGTCCCTCGTGGAATGACATTTGATTTTCCCCAGTGATGGTCAGTCGTGCGTTTGACTGTCTCTGGTTAAAGCATCTACCGAACGGAGTCCTTTGGAAAATTCCATGTAGGGCAAGCGTATATTAGAGATAAGAGCAAAGATTACGTAGGCAGACCTATTAGGCAAATGTCTACAAAGGAAATCATTTCGGAAGATTAGTGAATGGAGGTAGTGAACCCTTGATTTGCACAATGACCGAGGTCCCTCCTGTAGACTTCAATCACGTGGGCCCTTTGTGCATCTTTATTTCCCCTTGGGGCACTGTGTTCCTGGTTTCCTGTCTCCTTCAAGGTACAGAATTTGTACTTTGCATGTGGTGGTTGAGGGGCAGGTGTCCCCTCCCAGAACTTCATTCTGACTGTGACCTTGGGTGAGATCTTCAGGTCCTCCTCTGCGGAATGAGTTTATAATCCTCCCTCAGCTAGATGCTAAAAGGCCTAAATCCCATAAGGTGCGTAAAGCACCGCATGCAGTGCCTGGTGCAGAATAAACACCCCTACAGGTGCCGTGATTGCTGTTCTCTCCCCTGAACTCAATGATCCCTTGAACTTGACCAGGTCCCTCCTTGCCGCTCTCCCTGGTGACAGCCCCGCTGCGTCCCTGAGTCGTGGAGCCTTGGCACGTAACTCCAAAGGCTTTTCAGTGGAGAGATGCGCCTTCAGTGTCTCTCTCCATCCGCATATGGCAGGCCCCAGGTGTGTCTTAGGTAGGCTGTTCGTGGACATGAGTTACTGGAGTTTTCACTGACCCCGGTTTGCATGGGCCCCTTCTCGGGTTCCTGTGGCCTCCACGACAGGGGTTCCACAGAGACTCGGGCTCTTCCTCAGGCCCGGCTTCTCCCACTCTGTCCCAGACTGCGTCCAGCTGCCTCCTTAGTGATCCTGATTCTTTTGGGTCATGTCCAGGGGGCTCCATCTACATCCAGCGTCTTGATTCCTAATCTGTTCATCAACGTGGCAACAAGAGGATAACACGTTCTTAGCTTGACTGTTGGGTTATTGCTGAAAAATCAGTGAAAGTCACAGCCTCCGATGGCAGCTCGTAAGCCAGCTGTGCCCAAAAGAGCCTGACCGTGGGTAGATAACAAGCTTGGGTTGGAGGTAAAGCCCTGTTCAGTGTAGACCCCTTTTGTGCCCAGAAGCTTAAAGCAACATTCACTTAGTCACTTGTAGAGACTCAGCTTCAGACACCTGTGCCCTTTCCAACACACGTGCGTTCACCCCCGCCTACATCTGCTGCCTCCCAACCTGGGTGGCCCTCTCCCCAGGGACCCCTGTTTCAGCCACTTTGATGGGTTGTCACCTGGAGGGTTCCTGGCATCCACATCTCGACTTCACCAGCCACTCTACATGGGTCAGTTCACTGCCCCCCACTGGCTGGCTTCCGTCCACATGTTCAGGTCCTCACCCCACCTCCCACCCAGGGCTCAGCACACACAGTCACCTTCTCTGCGTAGTGAAGACAGCTTCTCCCCACATCGCTGACCACACTGGATCCCATCCAGAAAACGACTGTTACATCACCACTGCCACCCAGCCAGCCATCCTGGCCCGTCCATCTCAGGGTCAGAAGGGCCCTACGTTTTACATTCGATTCTTGCCATTAAGAGAGAAAGAACTGAGAGTGCCTTAGAGTGGCCCCTCTCAAATGGCACCAGGTGTTTGTTTTTATTTTTTATTGAACATCATAGTTGATTTTTTTACACACATACATATACCTATTCTTCTTCAGATTCTTTTCCCATAGAGGTTATTACAGAATATTGAGTAGAGTCCCCTGTGCTATACAGCTGGTCCTTGTCAATTATCTAATTTTTAAGCTCATGTCTCTTTATAATGTTGAGCTGGAGATGGGGTGTTGGAATGAAAAACAAAGAAATCCAGCTTGAAGTAGTTTGCTTTTGTTGTTTCAAGAGAGGAATTCATTCTGTGGGTGTCACTGAAGCGTTAAAGTCCCCCAGCAGCCCTAGAGAAATAGTTCCCCTGCTGTGACCCACACCCAGCTAATTTTGTTTTTATCATTAGTTAAGGCACTGGTTCCGAGGGAAGTTTTAGCCCTTGGACGTCATCTTTTAAATATTTATCCTTTAAAACAAAATTGTGAACATAAACAGCTTTTCGTGGTCACATACACAAAATTATTATTTTCCCATAGACTTAGTAAAGTCTAAATAGATTTTTATAACATTTTCCTAAAATTTTACTTATGAAACAGCATCAGTATTTTATTTTTCTTTTGTTTGTTCTTTTTTTTTTTTTGCGGTACGCGGGCCTCTCACCGTTGTGGCCTCTCCCGTTGCGGAGCACAGGCTCCGGACGCGCAGGCTCAGCGGCCATGGCTCACGGGCCCAGCCGCTCCGCAGCATGTGGGATCCTCCCGGACTGGGGCACGAACCCGTGTCCCCTGCATCGCCAGGCGGACTCTCAACCACTGCGCCACCAGGGAAACCCAGCGTCAGTATTTTAAATGATTGTTAGGTGATGGTAGAATGCTAAACTATAGATCATGTTCCATAAACCGCCTTAATCTAGACTAATAATTGTGACTTTGTCTTCAGTAAACTATAGGTAAGAAGTGTTCAGTTAATATGGATAGTCTGAAAAAGTTAATCAGAAGATACTTCATCTGCTTAAGAAAACAAATCTCCTTCAGACACTTCTGAAGCACTCATTTACCTGCACAAAATAATTTGTTCCTGATGAGTGTTATCAGTTTGTTTAAACCACCCCGAAGAACCTCTGTCTGAGGGCCATGACTTCTTAGCTGGATTGTTGACTTGTTTCTTTTTAAAAAAAAAAAAAGTAAAATTTTGTTTCTCTTTTCAAAATTCCTCAAATCAGATATTTTTTCCTGTTCAATCTAATCCTTCCACGTTAAATAAAACTAGTCCAAATTTTCAGTCTGGTTTGACATTGAGGAAGAGCCAAACTAGGCTGATCGAGTTCAGTGGAACAAATGAGGTATAAGCGGAGACTTGCCTGTTAAGCATTTTATTATCTTTTTTCTATTTCATTCCTTTCTTTCATGAAATATGAAAATAAAACACTGGGCTTTCAGAAGAAATTGAAGGTGCAGATATATAGTTCAACATGCTAACAGCATGTTTAATTCAATGATTGTACCATATGAAAGATGATATAAAAGGAAATTTTCCTTGTGAAGGGGTCATCCTTAGGTGTCAAAGCTCAGAGGCAGGTAAGACCTTAGGGATCAACTAGTCCAGACTCTTCCTCAAGGCAAATTTGGGTCCCAGAGAGGTACAGACACCGGCCTGTAACCACACAGCCAGCTCCTGGTAGAATTGTGAACCCAAGCCCTAGTCAGGTGCCAGCCTTGATAAACTAATGCTGTCACCTAATTTCACTGATTAAGTCATTTTATATGTTAGATCATTTTTTTGAGTAAATTACATGATTCACTATTTTTAAAGGCTTGTTTTGGAAATGGTGAACAAAACAGTCTACCAAGTCAAACCCATTGATCATCATAGAACCATATCATGCAACAAAGCTCCTACTTCATTGAGATCCCATACTATGGCAAAGATAAATTCTTCTATTTTAGCCCAGTGTGTTTAAAGTCCATAACCAGGTGAAGAGATTAAAAAAACATGCTCATCTGAACAAGACGCGTAAGTAAATTAAATGGAGGAAGTCTAGACCTTTGAACAAGTCGATTGTAACATTACTTCAATCCCTGGGGTATTTGATTTTTTAAACACTGGTGGTTTGAAAGCCATACTAAATTTAAAGGAGTGTAAGGCATCACATTAACTCTTTCATCACTCTGTACACCTCCAAGAACAATCCCCCATCACTAACATCACCTGGAGTTCACCTGAGTTTTGATTTCTTAAAGTTAGAAAGACTAAATTCTTAAGAATACCTAACTTAGAGAATCCAGAAAGCTGAGATGAGACTCCTGACATACCGAAGGCTTTCTTTTTTTTTTTTTTTATGCTTTTTTGGTTTTTGGCTGCGAGGCATGTGGGATCTTAGCTCCCCGACCAGGGATCAAACCCACACCCCCTGCATTGGAAGGCAAAGTCCCAACCACTGGACTGCCAGGGGAGTCCCCCGAAGGCTTTCTTAAAAGTCCTAGACAATAATGGAACCACTAGGAAGGGGCACGGTGGGAATTCATGGTTCTGAAGAGAGAATACACAGAAAATAATCAACAAGAGGCAGAAGATGTGGTATTTGGAGGGTAGGCGACCTCAGTGTCCCTGGATGCTGCAAAAAAAACCTGCCCTCTTGTCCGTATGCCTGATTATCTTATATATTTCTTATAGTTCTTTTGTAGCCATCATCTCCTTTAATCCTCACGGCAGCCTTGTAAATAGACGGAACAGGTGCTGTCATCTTATTTACCGCTGAAGCGAAGGGGAGCCAGAGGGATTCAGTAACATGCTAATAACGTCACTAGGTTGTGACAGAGCTGGTGTTGGATCCCTCCTTTTTCCTGAAGGGTTTGTCCCGAGCAGATTATTCCAGATTCATGCAGCTCCGTGGACGTATCCATGTGCTATTCCCAATCACCCACTAAAGAAAGAAAGGACTATTACAACCACCATGATGTTGGTAGGAAAAGAGAGCAAAGTGCATAATTCCATAGCGGCTAGAGGAGGAATCTTTAAAACGCACCGAACTATATCTTATGAAGCCGGCTGTTCATCTCTTACTGGCAAAGCCAAGGGTGGCAGATGCACTAAGTATATTGCTTCAACACGGTATGCATTTTATTTTTCTTTAAATACGAAGTGCTCCTTTTTCAAATCTGAGGAGCCCTGTAAGAATTTTCTTGTGAAACGGGATGGATGCTGTGTTTTACCATGAAAGATTTCAAGGCTCTCCGCGGCCCCTTTAACTGCGGGTGACACTTGATTTTGTTTTGCAAAAGCCCCTCTTACGGCTGCTTGACTTCATCTCAAGCAAGCTAAATAAAGGAATTTTCATTATTATAACGGTCACTAAGCAGACAACTGGCGTGTCAGCGTTTAGAAGGGGATGCAGTGTTAGGGCAAGGGTGGAAAGATACTGCTGTAACTCGATGTTTTACTTGAGTGGCTTCATTGTGGACGTGGGTGGCAAGTTGGAATGAAGCTGGGGGGTGGGGGGAGGAACAGTACAACACAGAGCCCTTCTCAGCCACAGTGCCAGCTTGATTGGGCCAAATCCCCTGAAATCTATTGAGACTCCCCATCTGTTTGTTCACAATTCGTCTGAGCAACTCTGAAAACTGCCTGAAACCTCCTCGGGCCAGTATTTCTGGGATTCTCTTATGGTTCAAAGCAAAGTGCATCTCTTTGTTTGCCCAGGTTTCCAGTACTAGCTGTCCACCTCCCTCCTGAAACACTGCTCTGAGCCACGTGCTTCTGTTTGACCTATTGTAGATGCTGTACCGTATAGGTACCATAGAGCTGGGTGACTTGGCCGAGTTCCTTTGAATTGAAGACCTCCTGTTTGGTGCAGTTAGTTTCCAGAACAGCAATTAAGAAGAGTTTTCTCCCAGGAACTGGCAGCAAGGTTTCCTGTCCTGGCCTATTTCGGCTGACTGATTCTTCCCTACATAGTCCGGTAATCAGGCTGTTAGGCTGTTTTTGAGTCTTCGCTGCCTGCATTCCTCTACCTTGTGTCTTACACCTTCTGCACTTCTACGTAAAATAGCTACTCACCAAAATGCTATTTCAGTAGTCTGTGGGCGTTCAGGTTCTCTTGGGGTCAGTGATAATTTTTTCTTTCCATATAGCTTTTTAGAAAAGGAAATGTACTGCTACTCTTTTCTTCTAGAAAGATCCCAAAGCTCTTAAATCATCCTCCAAGATCCACTTGAACATTGTATATTGGACCTAAAATACACCTATAAAACCGTGTGATAATGCCAGGCAGTAACGAAGTTAAAATTGCTGCCATTAGACAGTTGGCCTATCAATCAGTATATAGTTCCCAGTTCCTTTGAGACTCATTGTCAAAGTGATGACAAGAACAAGATAACTTGAGAGATAGCAGACCTACCCAGAATCTCCATAATTTCGGCAGCAAGTTTCCATCTTCCTCATTTCAGAGATTTCCATGTTGTTGAAAAGAAGGGCAAGTCATAATTTTCCCTGCTTGTCAATAGTGGGCAAGGCCACCACAGAATTGGAGCTATCGGGCAATCTGCCGGGGTCGGCTGCCTTGAGCCACGAAAACTCAGGCCCGACCCTCATTCATCAGCCCTGACTGGGGTGGTGATGAGAGGGTGGGCGGGGTGTTCCGGCAGACCCCGACAGCTCTCAGATGCAGATCATTTACAACCACAGAGCCCTGTTTCTAAGACTAAGGGCGTAGGAGGAATGAGGCAATACCGCAAAAACGAATTCAGGACAACCAGCAGAAGAATTTGATGTCTTCCATTTACCCTTTGCAATGTTTGTATTTCCCTGATTACTGGGGAGGCCAGGCACGTTTGTGTGTATTTATTGGCCATTTGGATATTATCTCCTGTGATCACAGGTTTGAGAATTGTGCCTGATTTTCTCCTGAATATCTATATTGGTACTGACTTGGAGCCCTTTATTCTAAATACAAGCCCCTGTTTGGTTACATGTGTTAGAAATACTTTGTTTCACTCTGTGGCTTACTTGTTCTCGCTCTTAATGAAGTCCTTGGATGAGCTGGCACTTCAAAGTTTAATGTAGTCCAGTTTCTCCATCTTTTTACGGTTAGTGCTTTCCCAAACTCGTTAACCCTAAAAGCTTACTAGAGATGCAATCATGTTATCTGCAAATGATGGCTTCACAACTTCCTTTTTAGTCCTTATATCTTTTCTTTCTTTCTTTTTTCTTGCTTTATTGTACTGTCTAGAATATATTAGCAATATCAAGCCAGGAAGTGCTTTTTAACCCCCAGCGTATTATGTATACTTCACCAGTAGGCTTTGAGATGGATGTTAGAACCCACACAAGCTGTTTTCAGAACCCAAGCTCACCTTTAAAATTATATGATCCCTTTTTCTTGTCTTATTGCCATGGCTAGGACTTCCAAAACTATGTTGAATAAAAGTGGCAAGAGTGGGCATCCTTGTCTTGTTCCTGATCTTAGAGAAAATGCTTTCAGCTTTTCACCATTGAGTATGATGTTAGCTGTGGGTTTGTCATATATGGCCATTATTATGTTGAGGTATGTTCCCTCTAGGCCTACTTTCTGGAGAGTTTTTATCATAAATGGGTGTTGAATTTTATCAAAAGCTTTTTCTGCATCTATTGAGATGATCATATGGTTTTTATTCTTTAATTTGTTAATGTGGTGTATCACATTGATTGATTTGCAGATATTGGAAAGTCCTTGCATCCCTTTGATAAATCCCACTTGCTCATGGTGTATGATCCTTTCACTGTATTGCTGGAGTTTGTTTGCTAGTATTTTGTTGAGGATTTTTGCATCTATGTTCACTGGTGATACTGGCCTGTGGTTTTCTTTTTTTGCTATATCGTTGTCTGGTTTTGGTATCAGAGTGATGGTAGCCTCATAGAATGAGTTCAGAAGTAGTCCTTCCTCTGCAAATTTTTGGAATAGTTTCGGAAGGATAGGTTCTAAATGCTTGTTAGAATTCACCTGTAAAGCCGTCCGGTCCTGGACTTTTGTTTGCTGGGAGTTTTTAAATTACGGATTCAATTTCAGTACTGGTTATTGGTCTGTCCATACTTTCTATTTCTTCCTGCCTCAGTCTTAGGAGATTGTACCTTTCTAAGAATTTGTCCATTTCTTCTAGGTTGTCCATTTTATTGACCTATGTATAACTGAATCACTTTGCTGTATACCTGAAACTAACACAACATTATAAATCAACTGCATTTCAATAAAAAAATTTTTTTAATAAGATAAAAAATAAAATTGTATGATACCCAAAATAGCTTACTGGACTATCATATGATAGAAAATACCATAGGAAACCACTTTCCAAGCCCACCTCGCCTTTAATCAGGTTTAGATCAGAGATTCAAATACAGAGAGAAGTAACCTAGGGACAGGGTGATAGTGACAACACCACAAACCAATGCTGTCACTACCGTTGTGAAATAAGCATGACAACTCCCTCTACATGGTGCTTTCTCACGTAGCACTGTTTCCTCTTCTCTCCTCTGTCCTCCTGAGTCTGAATGTTGACTGTGGAATGTTGAATGTTGATGATGTCCCTAAGAAGGCAAGCACTGGCAGACAGAAGGAGAAGGCAAGAAAAGTTGGGCTCACAGAGATGTGTATCTGTCCAGTCTTCTGATCTGTTCACTTTTAATAGAAGAATCCGTTTTTATGTTTGGACCATGTTTTGCCATCCTTAGGAGTGACGTTCTGAAAGGTGAGCAGTGACTCCCCCAGCATCACCTGGTTTCCTGTGTGGCTGGCCTGGAGCGTGTTTGTCACATCAGCAGTGTTCTCAAATGTGTACTTACTTCCAGCAACGGTAAAGTCTAACACGGTGATACTTCCAGAAGCCCAAATTCCATTGGTAGTTATGTAAGTCCTGTCTCTGAGCCAGCAAGAAAGTGTCTGTGAGAGGTTCCAGTGTCCTCGCAGGACCCAACAGGGCTTGCTTCTGGAAAGGATGTGTTCCACCAACTGAAAGAGGTAGAAGGTAGAGGAGCTTGTAGTTATGCCAAAGGTCTACCCATCACCCTAAGAAATTGTTTTGAGAGTCAAAGAAAACCCCCCGCTCTGCACCAGCCGTGCCCACATTCCACCTCTGATTTGTGACCACTCCAGGGGTGTGGCTGCCATTTGATGGTTCCTACTTCTGTAACTTGGAACTGTGTCTCTATGGCAACCCTCCATGTCCTTCTTCTTTGGCCCCATCTGTGGGCAGAAATATCCTTCACGTCATCCAGAAAGATAACTATTTTTTGTTAATAAGATCCTCTCTGCACTTAGAAGACATGATGACTCTCCACACCCTGTTGCAGCCCTGATCCCCATCCCACGTCCAGCCTGCATGGCTGAGCCCAGGTCCTCCTGATGGGCTTGCAGTGAAACTGGGAACAGCTGAGCCTCCTCCCTTCCTGAGAGGGTGCGTGTTCTTGCACCTGCACACATGTTGGGTCCTCTGTCTCCGCACCTGTCTCTTTTCTAACTCTCTGCGTAGGGAGCAGTGTTTGGAAGCACTTTTCTTCCTCTCCAAACATTTCCCAACTTCTCTAGGATGGGTTGTGACTGAAGTGTCCCAGACAGAACACGCCCCGCTGGTGACAGCGTGGCTCCCCTGAGTGGAGGGAAGGATACCCACGTCTGAGCAGTGCCTGCCTTTTCCTGGAGAACCTCATCACCTGCTCCCGTGTGGCATTGGCACAGCCCTCTGCACTTTTCTACTCGTGCTCCTCTAAGGGAGACTTGTCATAATGATTCTGAGGCCTCTCAACAAATGAATTTCAACTTCTTTTCGTTTTTTCACTCCTCTGTTTTTTTTTTCCTTTTTTTTTAACTGTTTATTTTATATTGGAGTATAGTTGATTAACCATGTTGTGTTAGTTTCAGGTGTACAGCAAAGTGATTCAGTTATACATATACATGTGTCTATTCGTTTTCTAATTCTTTTCCCGTTTAGGTTATTACAGAATACTGAGCAGAGTTCCTTGTGCTATACGGTAGGTCCTTGTTGGTTATCCCTTTCAGATATAGCAGTGTGTACATGTCAGTCTCAAACTCCTAGTCTATCCCTCCCCCCACCCCACCCTTCCCTCCTGGTAACCATAAATTCTTTTTCTAAGTCTGCGCGTCTGTTTCTGTTTTATAAATAAATTCATTTGTATCATTTTTTTTAGATTCCACATATAAATGGTCTCATACGATATTTCTCTTTCTCTGTCTGACTTACTTCACTCAGTATGACAGTCTCTAGGTCCATCCATGTCTCTGCAAATGGCATTATTTCATTCTTTTTAATGGCTGCGTAATATTCCATTGTATACACGCACCACATCTTCTTTATCCATTCATCTGTCGATGGACACTTAGGTTGCTTCCACGTCCTGGCTACTGTAAATAGCGCTGCAATGAACGTTGGGGTGCATGAATTTTGACTTCTTGGTTTGTTTGTCTCAACCCTCCCCCCAACCCTCTGGGCAAGCCTGCTCCCTGATAGCCGTGGACACTCCAGTAAACGGGGGTGAGCTTCTCCCCAGTCCCCAGCACTTTCCCAGCTCCTGCCAACTGTGGATGACCCCTTCTGGGTCTGAATGTCACCCTCCCCTGCCTGGAGGATTCCACCTGCCCACGGAAGCCTCTGGCATATGGCACCCATCTAGGCTGCTGAGATTTCCCACTGGGACATGATCACTCCCGTGTCTGAATTCCCTTGCCAGTTTTCTGTACGTTTATTAAGGCACTTAGACAGTCACATCTGCTTTGCCGTATAGTTGTGGTTACAAATAGTTAATAAGACTTAATGCCGTCCAGGTCGTATCCAGACTTAGACCCTGGGCTAAGTGCCTTACATACCTTAGCTCACGTTACCTCCAGGGTCACTCGGTGAGGTATGAACTAATATATCCTCGTGTTACAGGCGGGGAAGCTGAGGCCTGGTAAGTTAGTGAGTGGTGGGGCCTGACTCCCACGCTCACTCCATCTCACCGCCCCCCTGGTCTGAACCTGCCGTGAGTTCAGAGTATGAGGAACTTGGCACGTTGAGTGTGTGTCCCCCAAGTGCCAAGTCCTGCCCGTAGGGGAGGTTAATAAATGCTTATGACACAGATACAGACCTCGTTTCTGTTTGGGGAGCTGAGTAGCATTTGCCATTAGGTTAAGCTGTGGGGTAGATCTTCCTGGGAGCCGGGCAGGGGCCATCACTGCAGACTTTGACATTCAGAGAGAGACCTAGCTTGTGAAGCACTTGTTCATTTGTGGTGTGTTTTTTTGTTTGCCAGGCACCCAGGCGTGGCCTGCATCTAAGCCTTTATGAGCATAATCGCCACATGCATGTCGGAATGTACTTGCGTCGTGTACCCCTGGTTCTGTTCCGAAGAACCACAGGGTCATGACCTGCGTGAGCAGGGAGGCCCATGGCCACGTTCTGTTCACGCGCGTTTTCGGTGTGAGTGGCATCCAGGTTTCACACTTGGGACCCGGTTCCCAAGCTGAGGAGCTTGTACCGTTTCCTTGTCCCCACGGCCACGGCTCCCTCCTTCGAGATGTTCATTAGCTAAACAGATTCGTTCCTTGCAGCGTAGATTTATAACCTGGGAAACTTGGGGAAATCTCCGTCCAGAATATTGTGGCGATGGTTAAGAAGATTTGGGTGCATCGCTTAAGAACAAATATTATGCAGCCAACATATTATGAATGTTTTGTTTATGAAGAGCTTCTAGTAGCATGAGGAAATGCTTAACGTTAAGAAAAATGAGAGTGCAAAATTCTACATAAAGCATAATCTCAAAGATGTAGGGAGAAGTGCAAGGGAAAAGGCCACAGGAAAGATGCTGAAATGTCCTCTGCCCAGAACTGGGCCTCTCCAGCCTCCACAGGCCGATCCTGCATGAGCCCGTCCCTAAGACCTGTCCTCATTTGAGGGAGGAGAAAGGTAACCAGCCTGGGACCGAGGGACATGGACCATCCATCTGTCTGTCCCCTGCCTTGTGCTCACTTATATCATGCCCTGCAAAAGTAAGAACGTTGGTAACTCCTGTTAGCAATGCAGTCTGACTTTACCTGTACTCAGTTCCTTTTAAACTATCTTTCCACCTAGAGCTGATAGAAGTGAAAATAAAAACTAGGAAAGTTCATATCTGTGTCTATTCCCAGAGTTTAAAAACAAAAATAAAACAAAAAATCTTTTTCTTTATTTTGGTCTCTTTGCTATTTCAAATTATTTCCTCCTCTACTCTGGGACATTGATATAGAGAATTAAAAGTTGACCGTTTCCTCTTTTCCTGGAAAATATTCGAATGACTCTTTTTGATAACATGTCTGATTGCGTGTCTCAAGCATAGCCAATTTCTTATGAACATGCAGGGAATTATAACAGCGCTACACTTGTGAAGTGGAATATAATGGCACTATTCATGAAAAGGGAGGAATTCCGAGGAAATGGGGAGTGCATATCAAAATGAAGTTGAACAGTAGGTTTTTATAGGCTCCTTAAAAAACACGCCGCATTTTGGAGGACGGCAGAGGAAGCTGGGCTGCCCAGAGCCGCCCTCGGTCGAGGCCCGTCCTGCATTTTATTCCTGAGCGCTGCAGTGAGCCAGCCCAGGGCTGGAGTGGAGTAAAGGGCTAAACACACAATTGGTCCCTTTACTGGGGAAAATGGGTCCCACTTTATCCACGTCAGGTTGTGCTGGAGGAATACAGGCGAGGGGCCTGGATGTCACCAGGCAGCGTCACATCTGCAAACAGCTTGTTGGGAGCTTCCTTCCTGAGGATGTTTGAACATTTTATACACAGAGCCTCGACCCCAAGGACCGTCTGAAACGTCAGTGTCTCGACACACAAAGCCGCTGGAAGCCTCCCAAGATGGCAGTTCATCTCCTGCTTCTGAGCGTCTACGGGGACGCGCCGGCTCCCAGGTGGCACAGAGATGCCTCGTGTGCTCCAGGACACACTCACACTGGTGCCCGTGTGGGTTACGGCACAAGTTCCCAGATGTTCCTCTGAAGACCAGTGCTGGGCAGCGATGAAGTTTCAGTGGGCCAAGGAGAGATGAGGGGCAAGAATGAGAAAAGAGGTTATATTTGTACGTGTATGTATGTGACACGCACTCCATGGTTATAATATTTTGCGTACATAGACGCATAACATTTGCTCACTACTCCTACATACGTAAGTTTCTGATGCGGTGGTGATGCAGCCCTATGGTAATGAGTCCATAGTTCTGGAGTGGAGCGTGGGCACTGGAACTTTTAAAAGCACCCAAGATGATGCAATTCATCAGAAACCACAGGTCTGGTGAAGAAGATGCTATGCTCTGCTATTTGGAATCATAAAAATGAGATTTAAAATAGGTTGTCCCAACCAAAAATACCCAGTGATGGCCCACAGCTAATGGGCAGCAGAGACACAGGCATAAACAGTGGTCCAGCTGCACCTGCCCTGGCCAGGAGGGAGCTGGTCCCAGGCCCAGGACAACAGGCCAGCGGGCGGGGCTCCAGGCCAGGGATCGGAAGTGGAATTAGATCAGGGGTCAGAAGGGAAACCGCTCGTGGCGGGTCACAGCGGGTTGCCTTGGAACTCCCTTGGCCAGGTCCTGAGTCACAGCCTGTGCTTTTGAAGGCCTGGGCATGGACGTCCGCCACTGGGCCTCACCCTAGTGATCGTAAAGCTCCGCCTCTGTGTGGCCGACCACAGTGGCCCTCCAGGACCGACACTGGTGCTGGTGAGAACTGGAAACGCTTGTGCTCCAGAAGGTACCGTGCTGTGAGTGCTGCGTTCCCAGGACGTTTTTCCGAACAGCTTAGGTAGAGCAAACACTTCAGCTGTTAAAAGTACAGCACTGTCACGGAGCGGCTGGGCCCATGGGCCGTGGCCGCTGAGCCTGCGCGTCCGGAGCCTGTGCTCCGCGACGGGAGAGGCCACAGCAGTGAGAGGCCCGCGTACCGCAAAAAAAAAATAATAATAATAATACAGCCCTGCTACTTGTGAAGATTAAATTAGCCCACTCGATGAAAATGCTTTGAAAGTAAAGAGCATGATACCAACAGCTTGAAGTTACCATTCTTGTTGTCGCCTTGTTGTTTAATGAGGCTGGTGGCATAATTTTACAGAACTCTAGAACCGCAAGCAACATTTTTCCAAGTGGGCCATCTATCGCTCTAGGGACTGTTTATTGCTAAATTATATCCTAAGCTGATTTTTAAATTTTATTTTTATTGAAGTATAGTTAATTTACAATGTTGTGTTAGTTTCAAGTGTACAGCAGAGTAATTCAGTTATACACACACACACACACATATATATATATATATATATATCTGTTCTTTTTCAGATTCTTTTCCGTTATAGGTTATGACAAGACGTTGAGTATAGTTCCCTGTGCTAAGCTGATTTTGAAGTTAGATTTTTTTTCATGAATGCTTACTGAGTCAATTTTATGGGCATTTTATAGTATATAAGCTTTTCATTAGTTGATTTTAATAATTAGAAAACAAGAATCTTCCATAACGTAAGGGAGGAAAGAATACTCAGGCAGTGAAGGCTGGACAGTTAGTCCACAGGAAAAACTCAAGCTGAGGCTCTTGGGAAGGCACCGATGGGAATCTGTTACCGTGAGCTAGTCAGGGGGGCAAAAATGAAATGGAAAACAGATGGGAGGGGTGTATGTGTGTGTACGAGAGAGAGAAAGGGTACATTACTAAGGGCACAGTGACTGAGACAGGATACTAATATTCTAAAACTAAGAGGAAAGACACAGTAAACGTATGTGAGTTGGTAGAACTTTCCCTGAAGAGGACGAAAGCCCGACCCCGTGAGTCCTGCCAGAGCAGGGAGGGAACTGCCCGGCCTCCCAGCCGATGGAAACAATGAGTCTCTGCTGAGAAGCTAAAAGTGGGATCCAGGGGATCATTCATCTGAAAGATGAGGGGGAAAATGCAGAGTAGCCGAGGAAATCCACACACTTTGCGAGCCTGGAAGGGTGATTTGCTTTCCTGAACTGTTAGCCTGAGCTTTGCAAGAGGAAGAAAGCCTTGAGTTTGCTGTCCCCTAAAGACAGGCACTAAGAAAACGTCGGGGGCCACCCCTCCTCCCCAGGGCTGGCCCAACCAGCCCCGAACTCCTGGCTGCAGCTCTAGCTGGGAGATCACGTCGTGTGTTGAATAAGAAGCTGGGTTTTTTGTTTGGGGCTTTGTTTTGTTTTTTTAAATATCTGCAGGACGGTTTTTGGAAGAGCGTATGCCCCATAAAAGGAAGCAAATGGTGCTCTTTCATCCTCATCTGTGAGTCGTGGTTGGCAGCCATGCATCTGCCCACAGCACTGCCAGCCAGCCCTGCACGCTCCTTCCCCGAGATCGTGGGCGGGGTGGGGGAGGGGGGCGATGGGGCGCTAATTTCACGTTTTTCCTGTTACTGTCTTGTAAGAGCACAGAGGGAGCTCAGAGAGACTTCAGTTACTTGTTTTTAAATGGGAGAGTTGGGATTGTTTTTCTACTTTTAGGCAGAAAATCATTGTCTATGGAAAAGAGGACCAAATTCAATCACTGAAGGAGGCTGGGGGAGACCCAGCCTGTTATCACGACGATGAGCATATGAGAGTTCCAGATGCGGGGGAATCAGAATGCATCCAAGTGCTCTGGGGTTTTGCCTACTGCTGTTTAATCTTGGGCAAGTCACCTAGAATCTCTGGAGCACCCAGTTTGCTCGTGAGAAATGGGGTTAGAGGTGGGGTTCCCCTGCATGTGAAGCCTGGCCAGGTCAGTCTTAAACCCGTTAGCTGCTTCCAGCCCTGCCTCTCGGGGTGCTCATCAACCTGCACTCTTTACCAACGCCACCTCCTCTTCCTCTGTTAGACTAAGACATAACAAAAGAGCAGCCAAGAGTAGGTCTTCACTAAGAAAACGCTGGGACTCCCTAGAATTAATTATCTTGTCCGTCGTTTCCAGTTACAAAAATCTGACGTTTGAGCTTGGCATGCCCAGTGCCTGGCATAGTCCTGGTACCGTACCAGGCGATCCGTGGACTTGGTGGGAGGAAAAATCACTGAAGGAACCCGGGTGGAGGTGCCTCGATGCTGCTTTGCTGCACACTGAAAGCAGTGACAGTCTGGAGCATTTCAGAAGCATTGCAGACCTGGAACATGGACACAGCATGAAGCTGGCTGAGTAATAACACATCAGATTTCGTTGCTTTTGCGGAAACTCTCCTGACCCGGTATAGAACAGCAGTGCTATTTACCCTGATTGGACAGAGGTCCATCTTGGCTGTTTATGGGACCATAGGCATGGCTTGAGTCCTTGAGGGTGGGTGAAAGGGGGAGCGGGTGATAAATGGCTCCCTGGTTTAAAGCCTGAGAACCTTGGGCCCAGTGGTCACCCAGAGCCAAAGGCAGCCTCACCTAAGGACATAATTCCGTAGGGCCACAAATCAACCAGCAATTCTCCTGTAAGGTGACTTCTTAATCTAGCAAATCAACCTCTCCAAAGACTTTTCATCCTAAGAAAGTAAAAGGAAGAAGAAGGACAAAGGGGAAGGACCGAAAGACTGGAGGATGGTGGTGATGTAAGAAAAAAATGCTGGGGCTCCTCTCGCGAGATTCAGGCTTGGCACCTCCCACCGACCCTGATCTTGGCGTCTTGTCTCAGTTCCGGGGGCGGCGTCTTTTGAAGAGTGGTCCTCCCAGCCCAGGGCCCCAGAAGTCCAGTCCTCCAGGCCGATTCCAGGAGAAAGCAGAGCACTCTTGTAATTCATGAAGACGTTTTGAGGTACGAAGAATTATAAATGGACAGGGAATATTTAAAACGTTTCAAGGCCACTCTGTCCTTGACTGTTCCCTGTTCTCAAAGCAAACTCCAGCTTGTGCTGCTCCGGTCTGGTGGGTGCGCACACAAGCCCTGATGGTCTTCAGGCCTTTCTCCTGCTGTTTTTGCTATGTGACCCCAGGGACACCACTGGCTGGGATTTCAAAGAACTGCCTGACGTCCTGAATCTATTAGTGTGTTTATGGGTTGCAACCAAGGAGAGGAGGAGTATGGTCTATTAAGGACAAAGACTCCAGAGATGTGAGAGTGGGACTGACTCCAAAGAACCCCAGGTTATTAGATGGACAGCTCACCCTGGCATTTGGAAAGGACTAGAAACATGCTTTCAATCAGGCAGGCAGGTGCATTTAAAGAGTGCAGATAGGCAAGCAAATTTCAAGGTAAGACACAGTAATTCGGGAAGAATGACTTGCCCATTTGTGCCACCGTACTCCCGTGCGATATAATAACCCAGTTAGAGCAGGTATTGTGTGATTAAGTGTTTATTGGTAAGAACTGGTGAGCTCCCAGTCTCCCAAGGGCAGGGGGCCTACCTGTTCCCCTCCGGACCCCTGGTACTCAGCAAGCATGACGGTACTCAGCGAGCACGACAGGCTGTAGGCTCTCAAAGGTGTTTCCGGAAGACGTTTAGTGGTGTCTGTCTGTTGATGAGAACAACTCAGTATTCTCCTGTCCGAGGAGCAGAGCGAGAGTTGTAGGTCTGTGTAGTGGCAGACGGGTTCTAGGTCACCAGACCCAATTCCCGTGTCAGTGTGGACGCCCTTCTTCCCCGTCGCGGGGTATTTGGACTTGCCCAGCCTCTCCTCATCTCCAGGTCCGTCCTATTGCCATAGTACCGACTCTTCCTGGCTTTTGTTGTGCCGTGGCCCACACTCTGTTTTGAAAGGACAGGAGCATAATAAAAACGGATACGAAAGAAGGGCCAGATGACATCACTGAAAATATTTGAGGAAGTCCACTCTTTTGGATGTTTATAATCTCGGCATGTTAGTTGTTTGTAATATGATAAGAGCACTTTTGATACATGGGGGGGAATTACAGGCCTTTTGGCTCAGACAGTATTCATGAATTTTTATCTTGGACTCATAGTGATGGAAAGAGAATAGGAGGTCTTGGCTTGAGTCCCAGATGACCTTGACTCGCTGGTTGACCTTGGGTACAGCTTTCAGCGTCATTGAGCGGCTTAAATTGTGCCTATGCCAGCTATTCATTGAATTTAAAAAAGAAGAAGAATTCCATTACTAAAGATGAGTTAGTGCAGTAAATTCTCCCTCTCAAAAATCTTAACTCGGAAATTGATAGTACATGGAAATTAAAATTAAAATATCTCCTATCCAAGGTTAATCCCATGAGCTCTGTGTAGATTCAACCTTCCGTGCTTGCTTTTAGAATGAAAATCTTAAAGCATTCAAATGTCCCCATGAACAACCATCTCCCTAAGTGGTGAAAATGTTGCCACTTACAGTATCCCTGGATCTGGACTGTGAGTGTGGAGATGGGCTGGTATCTTCCCTCCGTGGGTGAAACAAAGCAAAGGTTAAAGACGTGAAGAGTGCGGCCTTCCTGCCACATGCCGGGCACCGCGCTAAGCTCACCCCGTTTCCCCCCGACAGCAGCCCCACGAGGTAAGGGTGGTAGATTCTACCCATTTTTCAGATGAGGAGACCGTGGGACGCATGGGATAGGATGATTCTCAAGGCCACAGGACCTCCCTCCAGACAGGGCACCCCTGAGAGTACGTATGTACGTACGATCCATGTACCTACGTTACAGTGGACATTGCATACCTTGCCCAGAGTCAGGGCACTTTGGAGGCCTGGGAAGACCCCATCCTCTTGCAGACACCCCAAGTTCAGGATGAGAAGCCTAGATTAACTGTTTCATGCATCAGTATGACAGAACTGGCCTCCAGTCCTTAAAATGTACGCATGCTACTTCTGAATTAGCCTTACCTCGTTTGGAGGGCAGCTCCAAAACTTGGTCTGAACCGAGTCCAGGGAGATTTACTGTTTGGTGTGGGTCGATATTGCAGTTACTGTCATATGCGGTCCCTGATCGCAGCACAGAACCGTGAGGATAAAAAGCCCAATGGCCTGCTGGGGAGCAAAGGGAAGCGTGGGGCTGAACGTTCCCTCTTGGAATATCCAAGCGGATAATCTGTGCACACGTAACAGCGCTGCCTGCGCCAAGCAGGACTCTCGGCCCCGGGAATGCGGTTCTGCTGTGACTTAGAGATTTTATTCACAGACCTGCCGATGCAAAGAGGAGCCTAAGCTCACAGCGAAGGAATCCTGTCTGGCTGCTGACATGCAAAGGCGTGTCACATGGCTTCTGGAAGCTGCCAGGTGTGGTTACCTTGGCTGGGTACACATAGGAGAATGAGTGAGGCAGAAATTCAGAAATTCTACCCCAGAAGCCAGGCCAACAGGTACGTAGAGTGGCAGTGATTTTAGAGTGGGCTCTCCACTGGCTCAGAGCCCCGTGACTTTGATCCGGGGGATCATCAAGTTTGCAGAGATGAAGCCGCTCAGATGTAGATGGGAGCCTGCCCAGGCAGACTGCTGGTATGCCTCGCAGAACAGCGCGAACCCACACCTGCCTTGCCTGGACCAGTCCCAGCCAACCAGAACGGAAATCTGATTGTGTTCTGAAAAAGCATTGCTAAGTCTCTTTCCTTCCGTTCTTCTCAGGCTTCCCCCCGCCCCAAATTGGTCATGGAGGGAGGGGTTTGGACAGAGCTCTTCGGCTGGGCGTAAATAGCTTCAAGAGACGTAGCCACTTCATTTCTTCAGAACAATGTTAAATATTCGTTTCAGACTCATAGCCAACTCTCACAGCCTAGACATTTCTGTTCATTGCCAGAGACACCAAGAACTGACGGGCTGCGTAAATAAGGCTCAGAGCAGGTAGTGTGTGATGTAACGCCTGCACTAAATGATGTTTTGCTAGACTGTCTCTCATAGCGGGGGAGGGCACAAAAAGAATTGTTCATAAATACTTAGCGCATTTACGCTAAATGTAACATATGAGACTCTTTAGTATGTGTACACAGAATTCTCACCTCCAGCTGTAATTACATGGGTGGCCTCTTAAAAGCTCCTGATGAGATGTTTTCCTCACCTTTGAGACAGAACTCTATCCAAGGCTATAAAAACGACTGAATGGCATTAGCCTTCGTCAAAAATAGTCTTTTTTTTTTTCTTTCCGGTCGCGCTGCGCAGCAGGCAGGATCTCAGTTCCCCGACCAGGGGTGGAACCCAAGCCCCCTGCCGCGGAAGCGCGGAGTCTTAACCGCTGGACTGCGGTTTGGAAGTCCCCAAAATTGTCTTCAGCGTGGCCGCTTCTCCTCTTACTGATCGGCTGAGAACATTGACACCTGGATGAGCAGCGAGAAAGAGAATTTTGCAGTCGGGTCTGTGTAGTTACCTGCATTTTCTCTAACTCCCATCTGCGGGTGGACAGTTGCCGATAAACAGGAGGAGGATGTCCGGGGAGTCAGGTCGGTTGGGACAGGTTGTGTGCACAGTGGGTTGGTTATGTGCATACCGGGTCACAGAGTAGCTGGAGACGCCCGGATGAGCCCAGATGCACAGCCAGCTGCCGGAGAACTCAGCTCCCGCCACGATGCCCGGGTGCCCCACCTCCTCTCTCTCCTGACTCAGCACCCCACCCCGTCCCGAGGCCAGCCCGTTGCCTGGTCCTTCCCAATCTGTGCCCACGTGGCCCCTGTCCTCTCTACTGAGCAGTCTGACACCCGCTTCCATCAAATCACTGGCCTCACTGCTCTGTAAGATAAAGCGCTGCGTTCACTGTAGTATTTCTTCGCTGATCATGAACACGACGCGTCTATTCGACCGTGCTCTGCCTTTTACTGCGATTACGGCTGATGGTATTAGTGCGCTGGTCCCGAGCTGCCAGGTCTGCCTTTGACACTGGCTTTCTCGTACTCCCTGTTGGCTTCGGGTGGCATTTGGTAGGATGTGAGCATTTTTTAGGCGCAGTCCCCTATTATGCTGGGGCAGAGAACGCTGGTACTTACAAAGCACGAGCAGGGCTGAGATGTGGGATCGACACAAGCTTGACTTCCTGTGCCCGAGGGCAAGTGGCTGGTGTGTCTCAGTGTTTGAGGGCGCGGGTCTCGGCTCTGCAGATGGGGAGACGAAGGCAGGAGGGAGAACATTCCGGGCCAGAGGCATGGCTTGCACAAAGGCGTGTTCTCGAGGAGGATGGAGACCCAGAGGTGTTCACGCTCACACGTTTAAAATCCTCGACGTTCCACCACTGCGTGAAAATGTTTTATTAAGCGCTCGGCTGGAGTTGAAAGCGGAAGGAACGGTGGATGGAAAGGAACAGAACTCCCCTTGGCAGGTCTCAGGAGAAGCAAAGCTGGTCCAGGGAAGATTGGGCGTGTAGGGACCAGAGGATGTGTAGACACAGAGTGGGCTGTATCTTGTAAACGGAGCATGAGGTGGGCTCTAAACTAAAGGGTAACGGCAGAAGGACACAAGTCCCCAGCCTGCCCGGTGCTATGGTCTGAATGTTTGTGCCTCCCCCCTCAAATCCTAACCCCAAGGTGATGGTTTTAGGAGGTGGGGCCTTTGGGAGGCGATGAGGGCGTGAGGGTGGAGCCCCCATGATGGAGATGGACATCCTTGCAATAGGGGCCCACGGAGCTGTCTGCCACATGAGGACATAGCGGGAAGATGCTCTTCGTACAAAAGCAGGAAGCAGGCCCTCACCAGACCCCGAATCTTGCCTTGACCTTGGGCTTCCAGCCTCCAGAACTGTGAGAAATACGTTTCTGCTGTTCAGAAGCTACCCAGCCTGGTGTTTGATTATAGCTTCCTGGATGGACTGAGACGCTGGGCATTAGTGATTCACAAAAACAGGAATGGTGACCGTCTCTATTAAGGATGGAGAAGTCAAGGACGGAGGGAGGGTGACTTCCAGAAACTGGTCTACTGACAGACCCACCAGAGAAGCCCAAACAGCAGTCGAACGATTTCAGATAGAAGCATCGTTCCCCCTGGGCTGCGCGTGTGTGTGTGCTCGCTCAGGTGCGCCAGCTACTGCGAGGTGGCTGGCGTGCACACTGGCTCTCAAACTACGCACACCTGTGGCAGCTTCACGGCGGCATCAGGAAGAGGGGCTTTGGCGATGTGCGACCAGACGCCTGAGGCACACCCAGCCTGCCTGGGTCATTGGTCATTGGTAAGACCGGCAGCGCCCCGGCCATCGTGACCACGGTGCCAGTGTCACAGTGCCAGAGGGCAGTTAAAGGAAACCAAGAGCGGGATGGGTAGTGAGGGGCTTTCGTGGAGGCCTGAATGAGCTGTTTCAAGTGCTGGACGAGAAACAGAACTGGTTCTCACGTGAGACTTTGAGACTGTTTCATTCGTAAGTCAACATCTAGGGAAGCCCGGACGCGAAGAGGTTCAAGATCAACTTTTGGAATCAAGGGACTAAGCCCTGGTTCAAACTAGATGTCAGCCATAGATTCACAAACATCTCTAAATTTCAAGGAAAATAAATCAGACGTCTTAGGAGCTGAGACCGTGGCCGCCTTGAACATTATGAGAGGCAGCAGGTAATGTGCTGGTGACAAATTCTAGAACATACTCAATAGATGGGAATTAGAAGTGAAAGGGGACCGGCATGCAGGTCATCTGGCTGTCAGGTGATGGGAAGAAATACCTTAAAGTGGAGGCGATCTGTGCTTCACATGGGACGTCCTTCGTGCTTCACGACAGAACTACCTGCGTTTCCAGGCGTCCTCTCTTGGCTCTGTACGTACTCGTGAGGTCGCCTGTCGGGTCCACTGCCCAGCTGGCCCCCACCCATATGGTCCCTGGTTCCTGACAACAGCTGCACGCCTGTGTCCCTGGCTCTTGGCTGTGTACGTTTCAAGTTTCTGGACCAGATGAGGCCATCTCCAGATCGCCACCAGCCCCTGCTGGAGGAACGGCAGTGACGCCTGGAGTCACGTCGGGTGAAGGCCCTGTGGCTCCGAGGAAGGGTGCTGTGAAGGAAGAGGGAGGGGTGCCACTGGATGGAGTGTGTGTCACCAGCGCTCAGAGCACGCGGGACCAGTGTCAGCACCTGCGCTGGCTCCCACCTGGCCCGGCAGGCCTCCCTCCCTTCCTTGCTAGGGGACACACTGGCGTCCTGCATTCCGTCTCAGGACAGGAGGAGAGGGCCCAGGCGGAGGGGTGTGACAGGAGACGCCACCCCCTTCCCTGACTCAGCCAGGTGACCCCCTTGCCTTCATCTGCAGGTGGGCCCACCCACACTCTGAGATCATTCTAGCCCTGGGCAGGGTATTTCTAAGGAAGCGTTGGCTGATGCAGCCTGGCTGGGCTTCCACTCCCATTCCTGTGTCTGAGGCTCTGCGCCAGCAGCCAAGCCAAACCTCATCCTCGTGACCCTCAGATGTAACTGGTACCAGAGGCTTCACGACAGACGCCGCTGAATTCTCGCCCCAGGCCTGGGCGGGGTCACAGTTGTCCTCATTTTGTGCAAAGGGCAGTGCGCTTCAGAAGTTAGGCCGTCTCTCTGCCTAGGCTCTGCCTTTTGCCGTCTTCTGATGCTCCTGGTCTGTCCATCCCTACTTCCCAACTTTACACACACGCAGCAGCCCTGCCTGGGTGCATCCTCACCATTGAGTGTAGCAGCTCGAATGCGAGCTGTCATTAGCCTGCTGTCGGTGTCGTGAGTGTAACTGGTATAGATGGGGAGCGTGTTCTGACCTTCGATCTGCCAGCAGCCCTCTCCGTCCTGTCCGGCTCCTGAGATACTGGGGTTTCTTTCCGTTATCCCCGCCGGTCAGTACCCAAGCCCCAGCGTTAAAGTACGGCTGCCTCTGCTGTCTTGTCAACAGCAAGCTGTATTTGGAGAACACGCCTTGCCTTTGAGCAGCCTGGGAAGAAAGAGGAGGTGAAGAAGTCGGCTACAGGCTCATAAAAACGTGTAAGCGTGCAAGTATGGGTAGGAGAGCGTGTGGCTCATTTCTGTGACTCAGCTGAGGGCCCCGAACGCAACGCCTCCTGGTCCTGTCTGCCGGGAGGAGCGGTGCCGTCACAGGTGCTCACTCACCTGGGTGAGAGTCCGTGAGCACCTGTGGGACCTGACGACTCCATCCTAAAAGACCTGTGGCCCTTCATCTCCCCTTGCACGACTCATCCTGTCAGGGTTCCGGTTCCCATCCTGCCCTCCTTTCTTCCCCCAGCTCCCAGCCCCAGGAGGACAGATCTCACTGCAGCTCTGTCAGAGATCAGAGTACTTGGTCAGAGTCCACTGGGGTTGTTCATCTAAATGGGCGACCGTTTTGTCCATCAGTTATTCCACTGTCTTTAGCTAGGGACAGTTTGAGGACCATTCTAGAATCAACGCATCTATTTTGGGTGCCCTTGAAATGTTAAACAAAGGCAACCAAATGGGCTGGATTTCCCACCCAGTTTATTGGGGAGAAGGGTTTTGTTCTGTGTGGAGTGGCTGTGATCTGCACTTCCTCTGCCATATACCCTGTCTTGCTCATACTATGTTGGAATGATTTCCTTAATTTCTAAAGCTGCATGTACGGAAATGGCTTATATTTCCTGTTTTGATAAACTAATAGAACTTTACTGGGAACCTTGTTCCCAAGTTGGCTTTCTCTTTGTTGGCCTCTTTTTAGATTAAAAGGATAATTTTAGAAAGTCCCGCCTGCCCGGAGTTGTGACAAACACTTGTATACATTTTTTTTTCCTAAAATAGGAAAGATGATTACTTTTTTACAAAAAGGAATGTCTGTCTTTTATGTTAGTCGGAATGGGTTATTCGATAGCCCTCCATACAGGAAGCTTGGGTTGGATGCTGGGGACAATCCAATGGTAAACTATCTGTAAATTCCCTCCAGATTTGCTCTTTTTGGCTGGAGGTATGTTGGCTTAAAAGGCTTTCTTGGACAAGACGTTTCTTGGAACATGTGGAGGACAAAATATTCTTTCTTTGGGGACAAATGAGTTTTGTTCTTGCATCTTCATGTAAATTTGATTAACACTCGTTTCTTCTGTGCAAGTTGAGAACAATGGTGAGCATTTTTTCTTTCATTTATGTGTATTGTATCAACTTTAAAGAGATTCACGTCTGCAGAAAGCTGGGCGCACGTCTGTGGATTTGTTCTCTGAACATACAGGGATGGTTCACACTGGTAGTTAAGAAAGAGCTAGTCTTAAAGAGCTTAAGTCATTTGTGTGTATTATTTTCTGGCATCCAAGTGGTTCTTTAAACCTATTTTTAAATGTCCTAAGTATCTGACATGGGGAGAAGTGGCAGTGAGCAGTTCTCTCTGTGTTTGGAAGCGGGGCTGCTCCCCGGACACCTGCACGGGGTACCCACTTTTCACCGGGCTGCCGAGGAAATGCTTTTCCTCTGTGCCCGCCGCTGCGCCATCCCTGATGAAGGCTGTGTGACAGCGGCTCCTCCTGCCGCGAGCGGATTGCTCAAAAAGGATGCGGGACAGCATCAGTGGGACCGGGCGCTCCCTTAATCCTGCACCGCTACCCTTGATCCCTACTGCGACTCTTCCCTGAATTCCAGTGAGAAATGGCAGAGCAGGTCTCTGCAGGCAGCCAGAGAGCCGGTGGCCCAAGGTGGAAAGTCTCTCCTTGAATCTGATAGATGCCTGGTTCAGGAAGCTAGAACCCGGCTTTGCTCAGAACATTACATGACTTTTGTTCTCCCAGAGAAGAAAGACTCCCCGTGGAGTCTAGACCATGCATCTAGGGTGATTTGTATGCCTGTGGGATGAACTAAAGCCCGTGCAAATAGATGTATTTTTAAATCATTCTATGAGATGGCGCCTCACACCAGTCAGAATGGCCATCATCAAAAAAATCTAGAAACAGTAAATGCTGGAGAGGGTGTGGAGAAAAGGGAACCCTCCTGCACTGTTGGTGGGAATGTAAATTGATACAGACACTATGGAGAACAGTATGGAGGTTCCTTAAAAAACTAAAAATAGAAATACCATATGACCCAGCAATCCCACTACTGGGCATATACCCTGAGAAAACCAGAATTCAAAAGGGTCATGTACCAAAATGTTCATTGCAGCTCTATTTACAATAGCCAGGACATGGAAGCAACCTAAGTGTCCATCATCAGATGAATGGGTAAAAAAGATGTGGCACATATATACAAAGGAATATTACTCAGCCATAAAAAGAAACGAAATTGAGTTATTTGCAGTGAGGTGGATGGACCTAGAGTCTGTCATACAGAGTGAAGTAAGTCAGAAAGAAAAGCAAATACTGTATGCTAACAAATATACAAGGAATCCAAAAAAAACGGTCCTGATGAACCTAGTGGCAGGGCAGGAGTAAGGACGCAGATGTAGAGAATGGACTTGAGGACACAGGGGCTTGGGAGGGGGGAAGGGCAAGCTGGGACGAAGTGAGAGAGTGGCATGGACATATATACACTACCAAACGTAAAATAGATAGCTAGTGGGAAGCAGCCGCATAGCACAGGGAGACCAGCTCGGTGCTTTGTGACCACCTAGAGGGGTGAGATAGGGAGGGTGGGAGGGAGACGCAAGAGGGAGAGGATATGGGGATATATGTGTGCATAGGGCTGATTCACTTTGTTGTACAACAGAAACTAACACAGCGTTGTGAAGCAATTATACCCCAATAAAGATGTATAAAAATTTTTTTTAAAAAGTGTAATGATGCCAAGATTCAAACAAGGCTCCAAAGAAAAGAATTCCCATATAGAAAGCTAACCCCAAAAATCTCTTGTTCAGACCTCTCCATGTTGCCCCGGGAAACCATCTGTTGCATTCCATTTGAGGAATATGATCCAGGCTTTCTAGAAAATGTATCCTATGGCCTTACATTGCCAGTTGGCTCCTAAGCATTCCAGGCCCTTTCCAATTCCTAGAATTTCTAATCAGCACAGCAATGCTGGCTACTAATTCGGGACAGGATAAAATTCAGCAAAAAAAAAAAAAAAAAAAAGTCTTAAAAGGATGCTTTGAATAAAGAAAAGAGAACTAACATTTTTTGGCACTGCGATTGATTAGAAGCTCAAACTGTGTCCTGGGTGCTCAGAGCCACCCTAATTGTGCCCCAGGGGGCAGGGGGCAAAGGATGTCAAGGGCTGGCCCTCGTCTAGGATGGACATGCCTGGGTCCACATTAGGCAGGGACACAGTGACCCTGCAGGAAGTAGTACTTTTCTTCCACTGAAGAGATGGCTCAGTGGTTTGCAGTTGCCTCATTGTCTGGAAGCAAATTCCCCTTTCTCCATGCCAGCCCGTTAGCCTAGCGCGGTGCTCCAGACTTCACGTGCTTACCTGGAAATCCTGCTAGAAAGCAGGTTCTGAACTGGGAAACCTGGGGCGGGGTCTGCAATCCTAACTAGCACCGGGGCGATGCCGACGCTGCGTCCACACAGCAGGCTGGGGGTAGCGAGGGCGTAGACGAAGCAGCGGCATGTCAGGCGCGATGGATCGCCTCTGACGCCGTGTCTGAGCCCCCGCCTCGAATCAATCAGCCTCCGTCCTCTCCCCATTCCCCTCCCACTCCACTCCTTCTTTGCCAGTATGGGTTTTCTTCCTATTAATTGTTGCAAGGATTACCTACCCTTCATCTCTTCCAGGTGCAGCTCAGAGACGTTCCTGGTCTGCTGGGCTTCTTACGTTTATGCTGCTTCTCTCTTACTTCCCAAAGCTTATATTTCACATTGAGTTTTCAAAACTACTCCTATCAGCTCTGCAACACTTTCTGAGATGTCAAGAGCTTACCGTGATGTCGAAATTCATTGTCCCTTAACTCCACTCAATATTCTGTAATGAACCACGTGGGAAAAGAATCTAAAGGAAAGTGGATATATGTATATGTATAACTGATTCACTGGGCTGTACACCTGAAACTAACACAACATTGTAAATCAGCCCTACTCCAATAAAAGTTAATTTTTAAAGAATAGAAAATTTCTGTAAAAAAAGAAATTCACGTCCTTCCCCCGTGTCCCAGCAGGCTAAATTCCTCTACCTTCCCTGGAAGGAGCGGATGAGGCCAGTGGGGCTGGTCTCTAGTCTGGTGGCGGAAGAGGTGGCCGCCAGGATGGGAGTGTCCTCAGTGATGCTCGTTCATCTGCTGCCGGAAGTAGCGGTTCATCCCCCTGGTGCCCCTCCTTCCACAGTTTGGAAGTTAGATCCACGGTCTGAAATGATAACGCATCTTCGTAGCGGCGTAGATGGTTCTTGGTTGAGAAGTAGGGTTCAGGATGTCCTAGGCCATGGGCTGTCTGTCTTGGACGATAAATCAGCAGTGAGTTGAAATGGAGTCCTGGCCCGGAAGCAACGTGGGTGCATCCTAAGGGTCGTGAGAAGGGTGGGTTCCAATTCGCTCCAGTCCTAGCTGCTCTGAGTCCTGGTCATAACGATGCTGGGCCTGAGGGCTGGCGGCTCCCCGTCTGTCCCCACGGTTCCAGCAGCAGAGGCCTTGGGTTACACGGCGGGAGGTCGGCCTCTCAGGGTGGGCACGTACGGAGGAACGGGGCACAGCACAGCGCAGGAGAAAGGCCGGCGCTCAGTCCTCTGTCACCAGGCGTGATTTGACATGTGGGGCTTTCTTCTCTCTTATTCACTCCGGACTACCCCCCTTCTTCATGGCACTTGCCATAATTGAAATGATGTAGGTTTCGTTCTCGTCTACTTGTTTACATGGTCTCTTCCCCGCTGTGTACCCGCGGCCAGCACCGTGCATCACCCAGAGTAAACACTGGAGAAGGAAGGAAGGGAGGGACGGAGGGACAGAGGGAGGAGTGAATTTGCAAAGTGAAAAGGTGGATAAATGATCTCCTTCCAGCTGTCCTATGTGTTTGGAACTGCGGGTTAGGGTCCCTTGGCTGACGCAGTTGAAGGAAAGTGTTTCCCTGAATGCTCCGGGCTGGGAAGTGTGTGGTGAAGGCTCCGCCGGGGCCCGGAGCCTGGGTGGGTTTCTGTGTGACTCTGGGGCAGGAGGAACCCGTGCGTGTTGGATTCGAGCATTCTCCAGGGATGGGAGTCCTTGCGGTTTTCACGGATCTTCAGGATCATTGGTCCTATGGGGCCGTGAGCGCTTGTCTGCGCTGGGATGAAGGGTGTCCAAACCAGGGCGAGCGTTTGGCCTGCTCGGTTGAGTAGATGGAGCTGGTCCGTGACAGTGAGTCTCCAGGAGCCTCCTGGCCCTGGGAGCTGCATCTCCCACTGAGATGCTGGACGTTGACCTCGGTGACCTGCAGGGGAGCTCAGGGAGAGCGGCTGCGGGAGTATTGCTCTACACCGTGTGACCGACGGGGATTCAGACTTGAAGTGAGAAACTAATGGAGGATTGAATTGATGTTTCTGAGAGAGCTTGGACCTTTCGGTGAAATCATGCCCTCCTGGAAACTCTGAAGTTAAGGTCTGAGCCAGGGCCAGCTTGTCATCTTGGAGGGTGGGGGGCAGACTCTTGAGGTGGGTGTGAGGTGGGGAGGAAGCTTGTCACCTTCATCAAGGAGCTGACAAGAGGACCACGGTTGGTCTTTGAGTTGCGCTGAGCGGTAAACGCAGGCGTAGACTCAAGGGCTTGGGCTGGGCAGTGGTTGGACTGAGCTTTTTTGGGGGGGCTGGGGCTGGAACACAGACGCAGGACCCCGCGTAGCACTTCAGACACTCCTCATCCGAGGCCCTCAGGAGCGTATATGTACCTTGAGAATGTTCCAGAGCCCAGGTCCTGTCAGAGGAATGCCAAGGCTCAACTTGCGACTTGTTCAGCCTCTGAGAGATGTCTGGAGCACTTGCCCCGCCCTAGTGAAGTAAATACTTCTGTTCATCCTGGAGACCTGACATTCCAGAAGGAGGTACTTAGGGCTCTTGTCGCTGTTGGAATTCTTATGAGCCCCTCTGTAGGATATGTAAGATGCTGATGGGAAACACGCACAGGAGGGCTGGAGTTTCCATGATGGAAATTGGCTTGTTGGGTGGAGGGCTGCTTCTCAACAAGGTCTCCCTCACCTCCTGTGTCGGAGTATCTGAGCCATGCACACGTGGTTGAAAAGCATTGAGGCCAGGAGCTTTCAAGCCTGTAAGTCTTAGTTCCAAAAGCAGAAAAGTGCTATTGAATTTTGAGCGGGTTGTGAAGAACTCATTGCTATAACTAAATCCAGTGCATGTCCTAAACCTAGAACAGAAAGTCTGTTAGATCGATTTGAAACCATTAAAATCATTTCAACCATTGATTTATATACGGAGATTTGGCAAGTGGCTTTAAAATCAAAATTAAAAATAGCATGTGAAACACCAGATGGGGAATAGGGGTTTATGCTTCACCCTTCAGCCTGGGGAGTCCCCCTACCCTTTCCAAACGACTGGTAAATGAATTATGATTGTGTGAGCCAGGGACACCTTGCCAAGGCACCTGTTCACGTCACGGTCGTACGTGATACAGAGTACAAATGCGGCGGCCCATCCGGGTTCCTCTCACTTTGGTGCTCATCATAACCCATACGCCGATGGCTTGGCATGGAGCTGGTTGTAAAAAAACCAAATATGCAAAATTGTGGGATTTAAAAATGAGCCCCACTGAAGTTAAACACTGAAGCCATAAAAAAAATTGGCAAATACCTTGTATCATATTTGGAGGGCATGAAAGGATTTTATCCATGTTTGCTCTTACATTATGGAGCTTGGGCTGTCCCATTGCCTTAGGACAGAAGGATAACCAAGAGATTCAAAAGGCTTTGGAGGTGCTGGTTTCTTTAAAGGGTTTGAGATTTTCAGATTTTTTTGAATTCTTCAAAGTAGTGACTGATGCCACCGATTTTAGTTTAGGTAAAGAATGATAATAAGAACAAAAAATGGGAGACTCTCAAATGAGACCTCTCGGTAGAAAATAGTTAGCAAAGGAAAGGAATGTATCACCTCTACAGAAAGGACAGTGCATTGCTCATGAGGTCTAAGGTCAACTCTGGCCAGATGGTGTTGAGTCAGGGTTTACTCGTGTGCCCGCTAAGCTTGACCGTCCAGGAAGCCTCGTGCCGGTAGGAGCTGCCGAGGTGGCCAGGCAGCCCCATCTGCACCTTGACGTGAACCTTCGGGAACAGGGAAGATGCCGGCAGATGTGCTAACACAAAAAACAGGCAGAAAACTTCAGAGGGAGTCCCCAAGTGACCCCCTGTTTAGTCACTGAGATAGCTCAGGAGAGGATGGAGTCGCTATGGTGAAATGCGATTTTGTTTAAAGCTGGGATGGGTTCTGTTGTCGGGAAGTGGTGTCTGCTCCGTAAGGCTTGGCAGAGTGCTCACCAGAGCTCACCGCGCCCAGGGTCCCCACCGGATGGGCTCCGTGGGGGCTCCGAATGGTCTGGCCAAGAGTGTCAAGCCAGATGGAGGTTCCCCAGTGACCAGCTGTGCTTACTCGCCCGTCGGGGGTGATGGGGGTGGGAGTGGACAGGGCTGACACTTGGCTGAGCAGAGAGCGGGGGAGGGCCAATCTGATTGTCATTTCCTACTCAAAATATTTAGTGCTGTGGACACAGTCTGAAAGGAAGAGCTCAGACACGGTCCAGTCGCCAAGCCCATCTTTTGCCTGAAATTCTGAGATCGAGGGCAAGAAATAAGTGCATTTTTCCTCGCTGGAGTCGTCCAGCCAGAGAGCTCGCCCAGTCATCCACTAAAGTCATCAAGGAGTTACATCTCGGTGTCTGATGAAAAGTTCACTGAGGTCACCCCGACCCGACTGAATAAATACTTAAGAGAAGCCTCTTCCCCAACCCCTCCTCTTCGGCACCCTAGATGAGCACGTCTCAGGGAAAGGGAAGGGGCGCGGGGCTTCTCCGTGGATGGCGGGTACCCTGTGATGGAGGTGAGGGTGTATTTGCAATACACCTACAAATACACCTACCAGGTGTATTTGCAAATTCTGCCTCCGGATCAGAAGCCCCTTCTCCCTGTAATTCACCGGGACCCGTGCTGTGTAATGGGGCCTGGAGTGCCCTGCGCGTTTATCTTAACCCCATCCTACTCAGCCTTGGACGCCTCCTCCCAGAATCCATCCCCCACCTTGCCAGGCAGAATGAAGGGCTGCTTCCTACGTGCCTGGACTCCTCCTCCAAGCTAAAGGGCTTAACACAGTATCCAAGGCTCACTTCACGTGGGATCCCTGGATCCAGGCAAAGTTCTCCTTGACTTTTGAGCCCCAGGATCTAGCTTGGCATCTGGCATTTAATAGGCACTGAAAAAAGGCTTATTGACCATAGAACGTACAGCAGCAAGAGCGACCTTGATGTAAACTGTGGACTTTGGGTGGTGATGGTGTCAGTGGAGGTTCACTGATGGTAAGGAATGTCCCGTCTGGTGAGGGATGTTCTTGGTTGAGAGCTTGGGGCCCGGGGGAGCTGTGCATGAAGTCTCTGTACCTTTTGCTATGGACCTAAAACTGCTCTGAAAATTAAGTTCTATTTTTTTAAAGACTTACCGAAAGTTTTGAATGAGTAGTTGTTAGAATTGGAAGGGCTCTCAGCACCTGGCACTATGACGCATCGTGTAGCTGCAGTGTTGTGGTAACTTCTCTGCTTTGTGTTTCATTTTTGCAGGGCGTGAAGAAGTTCGATGTGCCCTGTGGAGGGAGAGACTGCAGTGGGGGCTGCCAGTGCTATCCCGAGAAAGGAGGATGGGTAAGTCGCAGCACTGCAGTATTACCTTCCTTACACATCCACTTTGAACGAAGTGCCGCATCCTGCCTGGTTAAGTCCTTTGCACACATTCCTAAGAAATTTAATACAGGCGCGTTCTTTCCCACAGAGCAAACAATAATATAATGCAAAATTGGGTCGATTTATACCACTTTCTTAATACATTGAGAACTGCGTTAACTTTCTCAAGCCTCTTTTCTCTTGTTTGTTGTCACAAATACACGTGTATGCATATAGGTACACATAATGCAACTGCGTTTTATATTTATATCATATATAAGCATACATTTTGTAAAAACACTGCCTAAAGAAAGCAGTCGCATTTATACTGCAATAGCCATTTAAACTAGAGGGCGCTGCCATTATACCGCTGAGAATCGCTTTGGCTTTTAAAATGATCCCACTCATTCCCTGAATGCCCTTTATGTAAAGCCCACTTCATAGGTAAGTCAGAGAAAAACGGTCCCCCCAAATTATCACCGTAACATCTGGCAGAGTTTGAAATACGGACCTGATTTTGGGTGTCATACGTTCAATCAAAGTGTAGCCTTTAAAGCTGATGTTTGAGTCTTGGTATTGCTGATTTTAAAAAGGAATTGTTTACACGTCTAAGCCCATTTTGGTGTGTGGCACTGTGAGAAGCAGTATTTCGTTTTACATCACAAAGTCTTCTGAGTCCTTATGCTTTGGAATCACGCAGTTCCCTCTAGGATTCATGCTTGTCCGACACCAGGTAGTAAGAGGCCACTGGGGCTTCTCGCCTGCATTGCCCTGTCCTTGTTGGAACCGGGAATTACAGCCATCCTCGGGGGCTCCAAATGCATTTCACCAAGTTGAATTCTAAAGTCAGTTTTCAAAGTAGCCGTGCTCCATCCCCACCCACCAGGAGGAAGAGACGTCTGGTTGGAGACCCGCTTCTGAGGTTGGGTGTCATACCCTACATCCTTCCCTACCTGAGTCGCCCCCAAAAGTCAAATACGTAAAAGGCGTGGCAGGGAACCCCTTTATAAGTGTGGTGGGCTTATGTACTAACATGCGATTCCCCATTATTTTAGTGGCATAGCTCACAGTCGAGGAGTGATCTTCTGCCAGGAGGTCAAAGCTTCCGTCTCCGCGGGCTGTGTTCATCGTGACAGTTTTTGCTGTTGTTGCTTTAGTAAAGGGTTCCTCTGATTGGAGTGGGGACTTTGTGCTTAAGCAGGTGCTAGTTGAAGATGCTTTATCGGCATTTAACAAGGAGAAGTATTTTTAAATATATGGAAACTGTTCCGTGAGACTTAAATTCCCCTGGGGTCCCTTGCTATAGATTTTCCCAGCGATGGTTCTGGGGCAGTGGTGAAAAGCCTGACTGCAGGGCTCTCCCCTCCCCAGCGCTTGGCTAGCTCAGGCTTCTGCAGGCACAGAGAAGGCAAACGAGTGTTGTACAAGCAACTGTGAGACATGCCCGAGTTGGAGGGACCCCAGCTCTGATAGGACCTGCATTCTCCCTGGGATCTGCCAAACAGAACCCAGACTGAGTAGAAGGGGGCTGGGTCTGTTCTTTTTCACTCTTTATGATTAGTTAACGTAGAACCAATATGTGAACATAACTCCCATAATGCTTTTGCAAGAACGCTGTTCTTCCATAAAGGTAGTTCATTCTGATTATTTCCGTATGTGATGCCGTCTGCACAGCAGCGGATTCTTAAATGACGCCGAGGGTCTTCTCAAAGAGGTCATCAGAAGAGAATTTCTGCAGGTCCCCTGGTCTTTCTAGTTTAGTTAAGTTTACAGCACAGGTGTTATTTCCTGTCATCCCTGATTAAGAAAATACCTTGTCTCTGTTTCTACGCATTGCCAAAAAGTAGGAAATGACACCTTCTGGTTAATTTCATTAACATGAGTGACCTAGCATGGGCTTGACTTTCCTTGAGACACATTATCAATCTTGGTCAAACTAAGTTGAGACTTGGCAGTTGTCCGGGTAGTTTGTTCAAGAGCCAGCGGTACCCCACCAGGGGACTGGCCTGCAGGTGCCACTCTCTGGAGCGTTTGGAGTCATGAAGAGAGACGTAGACCCCGTTCCTGGACCACACAGATCCAAACTCGGTGGTTCTAACTGTCAGCACCCGGGGCTGCCCGATTGATTCAGGTGTGCTATTGAATATTGATCAATAAGGTGATAGGAATGGCTGACAGTAAGAGATAAGAAGAAAACCCAGTGAGGAGAAATAACTAACGCCATTTATCGTTGTCTACAGGGTGAGCCCAGTGTATTTATTGTTAGGACGGTCGCATATACTTTACGCAGTCATTTATGAAAATAGAATGTCCGTGTCCATTCTACGAACCTGGTGTATGTATATTAAATATTTGTTCATTAGCAAGTCTACCCAAATGGGGTCCTATCGAAAGCAGAGCTATTTCTGCCCTGCTTTTGGATTGGTAGTATTTTTCATAAGTAATGTAATACACAAAAATAGCCGTGGGGTGGATTTTGCCACTCCGAGAGCTGTGTGCATAGTTTGTTCTTTCCCACAGCTTCCCCTGGGGTCCCTTGCTGTCTGTTTTCCCCTCGGTGCCACCGTAGCAGCTGTGACGGGGCCTGGCCGCAGAGCCACGCTCCCCGAGCTCCAGGCTCACTCTGCCTTATATGGGCACGGGGTCCAGTTAATGTTTTCCTCGCCATGGTGACAGCCAACACCAGAAACTGTATGTTACTGGGTAACTTGTAGACTCTAAGCAGAAATCACAAAGGTACTGTGGATTCTGGTTCCAAAGGACTTCTCGTCCTAACCAAGAGAGCAAGCTCTGTATCGAGCCAGACTCCCCGCCCTGAAGTGGCGGGTGGCGCGTTGTCACAGGAAGAGAATTGCATCTCGCAGACAGAGCCAGCCGCCCCGTGGATCATTCCAGCAAATCGGTAGAGGGGGCAGGAAGGGGGGGAGCTGAGGCCCAGCGGTCTGCGCACCCTTCACTCCCGGGCCAGCGCTGGGAGGTGCAGAGGGTGCCCTAGCCACATCCGCCAGTTCTCATGGGAGGACAGTGACATTTGGGGCTAAGTGACTTGCTCCCGTCTCAGTCCAGAACCGAACTCGAGCTCTCCGACTTTCAGATGAGTTCGTGTTCCAGTCCAGTGATCTTTTGTGTCTGCACACCTCTGGCCAGATGTTAACCTATATGGAGGAGATTCCAGGGGATGGGGGGAAGCACACAGTCAGAGAAAAGAGATTTTGCTGTCTTGACTCAAGAGTTGTGATTCTCTAGCCAGTTTTCCAGCCATCTCTTCAGTTGCTTAGTGAATCAAAAAAAGAAATAACTTTAAGAAGTGAGTTAACGTGGTTAGATCTAGAGACTGTCATACAGAGTGAAATACGTCAGAAAGAGAAAAACAAATATCGTATATTAAGAAATGAGTTAAGACTTTGTTGTCGTTAGAGAGTTTCTACTTCAAATAATCCCTATTAAGTATACTGGAGAAATTAGAAAGTGTAAGTCCTAATCCAGCAGTACTCCACAGGGTACTGTCCACAAAGAAAGGCAACTCACTAAATTCTCGAACTTTCTCCACCGCTAATGGTCACATACTCATCACGCCAGACAAAGATGCCCAGCCCCCATATCTTTTTGTATTCTTTTTGCTTTTTTACTGAAGTATAGTCGATTTACAACAATTCGGGTGTACAGCCAAGTGATTCAGGTTTAAATATATGTATGTAAATCTGTATTCTTTTCCAGATTCTTTTCTATCATAGGTTATTACAAGATATTGAATAGAGTTCCCTGTGCTCTGCAGTAGGTCCTTGTTGTCTATTTTAGACATAGTAGTGTGTGTCTGTTAATCCCAAACTCCTACTAATTTTTCCCTCCCTCCCCTTCCCCTTTCCCCTTTGGTAACCGTAAGTTTGTTTTCTATGTCTGTGAGTCTATTTCGGTTGTGTAAATAAGTTCATTTGTATCATTTTTTTAGATTCTACATATAAATGATATCATATGATACCTGTCTTTCTCTGACTTACTTCACTTAGTAGGATAATCTCTAGGCCGATCCACGTCTCTGCAAATTGCACAATTTCATTCCTTTTTATGGCTGAGTAATATTCCATTGTATATGTGTACCACATCTTCTTTATCCATTCCTCTGTTGACGGACATTTAGGTTGCTGCCATGTCTTGGCTATTGTAAATAGTGCTGCTGTCAACATTGGGGGGCATGTATCTTTTCAAAGCATGGTTTTCTTCGGATATGTGCCCAGTAGTGGGATTGCTGGGCCATATGATAGTTCTATTTTCAGTTTTTTAAGGAACCCCACACTGTTCTCCATAGCGGCTGCACCAATTTACATTCCCACCAACACTGTAGGAGTGTAGGAGGGCTCCCTTTTGTCCTCTTTTTCTTTTTTTTAAAGAATGGTAACATTTTTATTTTTTTTAATTTTTGGCTGCGTTGGGTCTTCGTTTCTGTGCGAGGGCTTTCTCTAGTTGTGGCAAGCGGGGGCCACTCTTCATCGCGGTGCACGGGCCTCTCACTATCGCGGCCTCTCTTGTTGCAGAGCACAGGCTCCAGACGCGCAGGCTCAGTAGCTGTGGCTCACGGGCCCAGCCGCTCCGCGGCATGTGGGATCTTCCCGGACCGGGGCACGAACCTGTGTCCCCTGCATCGGCAGGCAGATTCTCAACCACTGCGCCACCAGGGAAGCCCTGTCCTCTTTTTCTGTTCTTTTTCTTCTTTCTTTCTCTACGCACGGTGGAGATGGAAGGCAGTTGAGCTGCAAGCATCAGAGAGAATTTCTGTTAGTCACAGCAGAGTGACCGCCTCCATGTGATACAAAGCTTCATAGTATAGAAAACAGGAGAGAGGACAGGGGAGGCATCTGATTCAACGGATAGAGATGCCTTTGCCTTTGTGCATTACCTCACCAAAAAGGTTGTGAAGTTCTCAGATTTTTCCAGCCGAGGTCAATTTTAATTCATTATCTCAGTTACTCAGTCAGGTTCCTGTTCCCCTGACACTTTTTTGACCATAAACTCAGATCAGATAGGCGATTTCAGCCTTTTAATGGCATTAACCTTCGCAAGACGCCTGTTTTCCTAGGCAATCAGGTATTCAGAAATTGGTTCATACAAAGACCGAGTAAGTCCCAAACGTTGGGAATTACTGGGGTGGTTAGACGGCCTGTTGAGCTGCGGTGGGAAAAGGAGAAACCACCACTGTGACTGGTCCCAGAGGTGAACCACCAACCCGGAGGGAGGGACCCGGCATCTCCCCGTCACTGTGCAGTCATCCCCCCCCCACATTCGCCCTCCACGGGCCTGGCAGCAGGAGCCCCAAGACTGGAGCCTCAGCTCCTGGAAGGGTGCAGTTGACAAGCTCACTCACTTAAGCAAAGGCTGAGAACCGGCGCAAGTTGTGCTTGGCTGTTGCATTTTTTTCATGTAGCTAAGAGTTTCCCACAGTCTGTGGGTCCCTGGACTTGGGTCAAAGTATGAGCAAATAATTCTCGACCTCACAAGATTCCTTAAATTCAACAATATAAATCAAAGTGAGAGAAACAGAGTGAGAGAGGAAGCAAAGTGTGAACACAAAGCTCTCGGAGATGGGTGGTGACGGATGGATGGGGTGCAGGAGACTCAGGCTTTGGCCCTCGCCTGTCAGCCCAGGTAGGCAGCAACCAAGAGATGCAGGAAGCAGACGCGTAGCATCAGGGAAGGGAGCAGAGGGGCCCTGAGCAGCTCTGAACCACAGTCACTGTGGCAATAAGGTCTCTTCCAAGGAGAGCCGGGGTCTCGCTGATGGCGGTATCTTCTGTCGTGCATCGCTAATCGTAAACCTTACCCTCAAATGTGTATAACTGGGCTGTGGCAATAAAACTGAATTGTTTTCTTTGAAATGCTCAGTATAAATCTAAAGGCTGGTTGACCACTGTGGAGCAAAGAGAGATGCTCAGAATATAGATCTTCCAGATGTGTGTGCTCTACCACTCCGGTGGGTTCCCCTAAGCCACACGGCCATCTGTCTCAGCTCTGGGGAGACACGTGCGAGCGCGAAATGAAAACATCAGTGCTGCTGTGTCAGACCTCTTTCCAAACCAGCTGCTGCCTCTCCAGGCAGATGCCTGTTACTGGTCTGCTCAGCAGACCTGACGGAATTCGTCGCCCGCATTTTCTGCCCTGTCACAGCCCAGAAAGGGTGAAGAATGATTCAGAAATAGCAGAAACCCCTCCTGGCTTCTGGGCTTGTATAACCTTTGTCGACACATAGCTCTCACCTACTTTCAACATCGTGTGCTTATTTTTAGTGCGTCTCTGGAACGGCAGTGGTTCTGGCTAGCCCGATGCCACTGTGGCTACAGCCAGCTCCATTACTTGGTTACTTTCTGCAAGGAAAACAGTACTTCAGCAGATGTAGACGATGCCCGCCTAATTTGTACATCGCACATAAGTGATGTGGTTTTTTTTGTGTGTGTGTGTGGCGCACAGGCCTCCCACTGTTGTGGCCTCTCCCGTTGCAGAGCACAGGCTCCGGACGCACAGGCTCAGCGGCCACGGCTCACGGGCCCAGCCGCTCCGCAGCATGTGGGATCTTCCCGGACCGGGGCACGAACCCGCGTCCCCTGCATCGGCAGGAGAAGCCCTAGAGTAGGACTTTCAATCAAATGTTGTAGAAATGATTTAATTGTGCAGCTGGAGCAGAGAGAAGCAACTGTGGCATCTCTGGCTTTACTCCCCTGCTCCCAACCCCACCCCAGTAAGGGAAATGTTTAGTTTCAAAGCACCGTTCTGACACTAGTCACGGTTTGATAGAAAACGGGCCAGTCAGGAGCCCATCCGAAAGGAAGAATACGTTATTAAATCCTGAAAAGGCGAAATGTTAATACCACCTCACTGCATGGACTCAGAGAACGTCATTATAGACAGAATCTGATGATTGAAAGTCAGCACTTAGAGAAAAAATGTATTTCCACGCCATTGAAACCACCATGTCCCTTATCTGAAGCATGACAGACTTTGTCCTGGACTCCCATGTTTCCTCCAGTAAAATACATCATTAAATAATAGGAGTCATGAAAATCATGGGTGAAAATTCATCATAGTGGCTGTGGCCTAGCATTTATCAACCACAACAGGAATTGCCCACGGCACTGCTGCTATGGTAACAGCAGAGCAGATAATTGATTAAAAAAATGTAGTTAGCATTTACGGTAGGCACATGATCAGCGATTAATAATGAAGCACTGACACGTGGGCAGCTTAGTACCTGAGTACAGAGGAAGAATTCTAAATGTTTACGTATTTTATTTATCCATTTGTCCCACTTCTGGTGAAACTACACACACACACACACACACACACACACACACATCGCTCTGGCAGCCTAGACCACATTCCTTCGTAATGAAAAAATCATACTGCGCTCTTGTCTCCAGGTGTTGCTAATGAAAGATGCTTACCTAGTGTCTACAAACACTCAATCTTGCCTGAGGTGTCTACCGCCCTAGAAATACCGGGGGAAGCCCACTCTTTCTTTCTGAGAGAACCACACCCCTCTGTTCCCTTCTGAATTTCCATCCAAACAAAAGGAGCATAGAGTAGACATTCTCAGAGCTCAGGCAGAAGAGAGAATGAACTTGAGAGAAAAAAATAACTTTTTTTTTTTACCTAGGCAGGTCCCTGTTCTCCCAACCCTTTGACCATAGACTAATATTAGATGTTTTTATGGAAAACTGGGACATTGGTGAAAGTATGGTATATGCAGAAGCACAAAAATGATGCCTTGAGGCTGGCTGGCTGGTCGATGCACGTGGGCAAGGAGCACCATGGATTCTGGGCAGTGGCCTCAGCGATCAAAACCTCAGGGAGGCTGGCCATCCACACCCGCCATCAGCACCAAGGATGGTGAGAAAATAATTAACTGTGTTCCAGTCCAAAGTTGACAGTTCTGGGGAAATGGCCTTCCTTTCATGGCCTCGAGGAAAACATATCTGTGGGTCAGAGCCAGGATAACGATAATAGTACTGTTTTGAGTTTTGACTGAAAACCTCACACCAACTCCAAGAGACCACTGATAAACCGGGGTGAGAGAAAGGAACATTCTACTCTTCTTCGAAGCCAGACTTAAGCTCTGCCTTTGGAAATCCATCGTCTTCCTTCCTCCGATGGGATGTTTTGACAAGTACAGCACTGAAGCGTATCCTTTTCTCTTAGAGAAGGAATGCCAGTCTTCAAAGACCTTTATTTCGTTCTATTCACCTCCAGCCCATCCTTAGTAAACAATTGCAGGATTTCTAAAATGACCAGAGGAGAATTCTTACCGAACATGAAGTGCTTTCTAAACGCCATCTGAAAATGGAAACATCTTCTCTGAATTTGTCTTCCCTCGCTAAGTAGGAAGAGAGGTCGAGTCTTCATATGCAAAAGGCATCCCTGTCCAGTTCACCGGGGCAGCCTATACGAGAGGCTAAACGCCCCTGCGTCTAAACACTCTTAAACTGGACTGCTCCTGTACTAAAGAGAAAGCTAGTAGACTGCACGTTTTTGAAATTACTCTTCCTATTTTCTTCCAGAGATAGTAAATAATAACCAGAGGAAAATGGCAGAAATGACCAAACCAAGTGGCACAGGCACAATTTCTCACTCTACAGTGGGAGGGGGTCGTCTTTTCTCTGCCTTATTTTCTCCTTTTTGAATTAGAAGAAGCTACCCGTGTCCTTAATAGTCAAAGGCAAAGATGCTACATACATCACTGGCATTCAGGTGGATTTGAATTTATTTTTAAATGCTATAGGCATTTCAGAATTTTCTTAAGAAACTGCTCAACCTGAGAGCCTGAACAGCCTGTGATTCTGAGCCCTCTGGCATCCCACCCAAACTAGCCCACTGTGGTGTAGACAACCAGGTCATTCGAGTCGTCAGATGTCTGACTCACATGGGAAGTAGAAAGCAAGCCTTCAAAAGGGCATGTTTCCCCACTGATTAGAAAGATCAAAATATCCCTGCCCCCTTCCTCTCTGTGTCCAGTCTAGAAGACTGAATTCTAGAAGAATCAAAGCAGGACTAGACCTTCCTGTAACCCAATACAAGCCCTGTATGATGGTAGTTTCCTCCTAAGCCCCCGCGAGGGCCCTAAAATCCCACCATAGGAACAAAAGTTTTTGTATTCAAAACACTGTTAGGATGGATGATTCCTAAAGATCTGGAACCAGAAAGGACAAAGCGAAAGAAAGCAAAACGAAATGAAATGGAAGTCATTAATTCTGGGTAAATAACATCTTTGGCCTAATAAGTTCTGAGCTGCATTGTCACCATTGATGTTTTTCATTAAAATGTCTTTGTAAAGCACTTAATTGTTCTTCAGACTTAAAGTCTGTTTTAAATAAAGAAACAGAGGACAGATGAATTTTATGGAGAAGTTGGTCTCTCTGTAATTAAAGTGCTGGCATGTATTTAGCTCTGCATGATTTTTTGAGAAAATACACTCCAAATGGTGATAACGGCATTTTTTTACGCCTCGTGAAGATATATTTCGAAAGAACCCTGATGTCAAGGTCATTTGTATGCCCTGCACCCGCATTTAGCATCTGCCAACAAGACTAGCCTTTCTTAATTCAGTAAAAGACATACTGCCATGGCTTTGAGGACAAATGAGTGTGCAATGATTGGATACAAAATGAACAGAACCCTGTGACTGGCTAGGAAGCGGTTTTCTTTTGTGGATGTTGCTTTTAACACTTCTACTCTTTTCAACTCAACTCAGAGAAGTAGCCCATTGTCTTATACCTGGGCAGCCTGGATACACCTGCCGCTGAGGGCGAGATGCACAAATCTTTAATAGAGTTTACTATGTGCCCACACCCCTAAAGCGCACCATTACATCCCGAAAGACAGAGGCGGGTGAATAGGAGGCCAGATAATCCAAGCAAAATGCTGAAACAGGAAGACGGCTTCCTCACTCGAAAGCCTTGGGGGTAATTCCTCATCATTTAACACCTGCTGTTTTACAAATATTTGTATTTCTCATCGTAGAATGATAGAATTGTTGGTGCAGTACCTTGACAAATCTCCCCAACGTCTTACCCAGGAAGAACGGAAGAATACATCTGAGACTAATGAATAGCCATTCTGTTCTTAGAGGACTCCAGAAAAGAAAGGCTTTCCTGGTTACTTAATGAAAACACACACACACACACACACACACACACACACACACACACAACTCAGAATAGATTCATATATATCTAGAGTCAAATTCACTAAAAAATACCCAATTAATGAAAAGTATGATATGTTATTGCAAAAGAAAATAATCCACCCCCTAAAAGTTGAACTAAAAAAGTTCAGCTCTTCCTCAAAAACAGAATTTTTCTTTGGGACTCTCGCTTAACACTGAATCCCACTTAAAATTTCCAGACAATAAGGTTGATTCCACAGCTTCACTTAAAAGAAACTCGGTGTAAGACATGCCATAGACAAGAAATAAAGCAAAAGCATATCTGAGCCCCTAGGAGATTTCTTTCTGTTCCCTGGTCAGCTTCGCATCTTTGTTTGAAATAATTTCTCCTCTGGCCAGTGTTTTTCTTGCCTTTAAAGAGTATATTTTGAAATCAGGAGATGCCAGGGGCATGACGTCAGCCTGCTTCTCCTCAAGCGTTGTATAGAAAAGAACTGAAGAACGTCCTGAAGACACAGACTTAACCTCTACAGGTTATACAGTAAAGTGATATTAGTGCTATAGTTGTATTATATTTAAATAGCTGTTTTTTTAAACTCCCGGTCAACTAGAGGCAAGGGTAAAGAGGTTGAACTAAATAATAGCATTAGGATGTTTCATTTGAAATCCAAGAAGGCTGAAGTTATGCCTTTGGTTACAATACAGCTATGTCAATAGCTTCAGGTGAGCTTCGATCATTATTATGTTGCCGAACGCAAGTTCGTGGGCCCTACGCAGTGAGGCCAAAGAAACCGAAAGAAACGTCAGAGTTCGGAGCAGAGAAAGGTTTATTGCAGGGCCGAGCAAGGAAAATGGGTGACTCATTGCTCAGAAAACCCCGAACTCCCCGGGGGGTTTCAGCAAAGCGTTTCTAAAGGCCAGGTGACGGAGGGGGGTCACAGGGTGTGTGATCAGCTCATGCACAGTTCTCTGGTTGGTCGATGGAGAGGTAACAAGGTGGTGTCACAGGGCTTAAAGTTATCAATCCTTAGGCGCCAGTAGGTCTGGGGGCTCTTGATCATCAGGTACTTAATTTCTTCCATTTGGTGGGGCTTTTAACATCTGTAAAACAACTCAGGAAATGTGCATCAGATACTATTATCTAGGTACTTCAGAGAGGAGCTACAGCCGAGGGTGTAGGGGAAGGGTCTGTCCCGGGAAGACCGCATAGGGTCCTGCTCGGTTACAGTTAGACCACTAAAATGTAATACCATTAATAAGAGCACAGTTCAGCACTATTGACAGATGGTTCATGGGACCAGCATGACCATCACGGCGTACGGGAGGTGACACCCCCATCCTCTAGCATCTCGCTTCAACCGCAAAGCTCCCGGAACCCCAGTGAGCTTTCTCTTCCATTGTCCCTCTACAGGCCCCATCACAACTCCATTCCTTCCAAATCTACTGATCTCAGAACTTAGGGAAGAACGTGGTCTCCTAACCTTTTTTCATATTAAAGTATCAACTGTTGCATTACCAGTGCCCCTGACTTCCCGACCAATTGCTCATATGAAAATTGTACCTTCGTTCTAATCTCCTTCTTCTGAGTTTCTCACTTCCCTTCTGGAGTCCTGGCCTGCGGACTTGAACTTGGCTTTCCAGCAGCGGCCAGACCAGCGTGAAGTGAAGGGAGACTATTTCCTCCCTGGTCTGGATGCTGTGCTTCTAGGACTGTGTCGTAAAATCCCATCACCCTTGGGCTTCCCTGGTGGTACAGTGGTTGAGAGTCCGCCTGCCGATGCAGGGGGACGCGGGTTCGTGCCCCGGTCCGGGAAGATGCCACGTGCCGCGGAGCGGCTGGGCCCGTGAGCCATGGCCGCTGAGCCTGCGCGTCCGGAGCCTGTGCTCCGCAACGGGAGAGGCCACAACAGTCAGAGGCCCGCACACAGCAAAAAAAAAAAAAAATCCCATCACCCGTTTTCACCAAACACGCCATTGCACTGGCTCACGAGCGATGTGTGTCTACCCAAAACTCCGTTTTTTTCTTGCAGTAAGTCTCTTGTTGTGTTCCTTTTGGGTTTTGCTTTTTGATTCTTGGTCTTCCATTTGTGCGATTAATTTTTCAGCCTTGACCCAGATTTTACTTTGATTACTGTGAAATTGCTGAAAGGTGGAGCTAAAGTTTCTGATTTGGAGATGGTGGAAATGAGGGTATTCTTCTGCCCTTTATCTTTTTTTATGCATCTTTACTTGTGTAATACTGATCTATTTCAAACACAGACATTCCATGAAACGGCTACTAACCAAAAAGGAGATGTCTAAATGTTCATTGCCACTGGTATTTTTAGGACTTTATTTTGAGGATAGCATTGATGAAAAAGGATATGTAGCCATCTGCATACCCTCAAGTAGAATAATCAGACCAAGGAAGTAAACAAAAAGAACTTTGTGGATGAAAATGAACTCCTTAATTCCAGAAGATTAAAAAGACTTCTTTAGTAGAAAAAAAATAAAATTTAACAAAAAGGGTGCCCTTCAAAAATGTCAGTTATCTTGGAAGGAAAGATGAGTCATGGAAATAGCATGTTGATCAGAAAGATGAATAGATTAGTCCTTTGAAACTGACATTTATGGAGGATGAGGGATGCTGAATTGTCATCCTGTATCCTTTCCTAACAGTCACTGAAGTAGTAAAAGTGCCTGGAATAAGATGATTCTTCTTAGAATTAAGATATACATATTACAATAAATAACCTCAGATTTTTGAAATGGATACATCATATATGTGTGCATACATATACACATGTATATTTGTGTATTTTAATTGTATGCATTTTATATTTATTAAATATTATACCTTTTCTGTGTATGTTTCCAGGAGACTAGCAATTTACTATCATAGAAAACCCTTTATTCATGTGTTCAACATGGGATTTTAGTTATTTATAGCATCTAATCTTATCTTAGAACTTAAAATAAAGCCCCGGGTGGGTGCGTTTTTAATGCCCTGAAACTTTGTTAGAATACATTAGTGCCTTTCTACATTTATCAAGTTTTTATATCAAACCTAGTCCAGATGTTCCTAAACACTTTGAACAAGCAGGAATAAATATTTTCAAAGACATCAAGCGTCCTTCTACTTTTGGCATTGACGTTTCCCGTTCTTTGGGAAGTTTCATCGGGCAGTGTCACTGCCGTAGGAGATAACTCTAGAATTGAATCTTTCTGCCTCGGGTCTGACGTTGGCCGTTCCAGGAATTCACTGTCATTCCCATTTCCACCATTTATTGCCCCACGGATCTCTATATTCTGTTGGCTTTGCGTCAACAGGAATTCCTGGAATAAACCGACAGGGAGTTGGCTCATAGATGGGAGAGGCGCCTGCAGGCACAGCCAAGATCCCATATCCCATTCCCACCCTGAGTAGCCTGGGGAAGCCCCTCACCTTTTCCTTTTTTTTTTTAATAAAAATGCTACATCCGCCCCCCACCCCCTGGAGTTTCCAAGTGTCCTTACTGTATTTCACAGAGGCTTAAAGCATAAAAGAAATGTGTGCCATTGGATATTTCAAGGAGGTGTTGACAAAAGTACCATTGATTTCAGATGCCCTGGGGCCCCGTGGACCACCTAGGATGTGGATGTCTGAAAGGACCTTTCATGGTGGGGGGGCGTGGGGGGGGGGTCAGTCACAAAGAGAAGAACTTTCCCCAAACTTTTCAATAGTCTTTTTTGTTAAAAAAAAAAAAGTTTCTGTCTCTGAAGACCAGTCCAGATTGACCCATTTTTCCTTCATGTGACTTGTGAACTATTTCAGCATCTCTTAAGTCTCCTTCTGACACATCAGGAATGTGGACATGAGAAGTAGCCTCCGTATGGTTTCACTTTTCTGGAATTTGTCTCATGCTATTTTTTAATCAAAATAATCAGTGTTGTGCTGTTGTTTCCAATTTAGAGGCATTTTACTGTTGTCTGTGGTATCTATGCATATATTGCCATCCTTTTTTACATGTTGTTTCTGAAAGACGAGTAACCTTTTTTTGTCTATAAACATGTTTTCTCCTATTGCCGATAGAGATAACCTGAAAAGACACAAAATTCCCCACTAACTGTAGATATTGCTGGACTGATCATTTTCTACAGCTTTAAATCTCATTTTGTGGTCACTACGGTGAAGCATATGTTATTGTAAAGGCTCCATATGAAATAGTCATTAGTGTCTTCTTCCATTTAAAAAGTAGCAGGTGTTTCCTTTGCCTTTTTGGAAGCTTCTGTTGTTTGTCTTTTGTTTGTGTGTCTAAGTTACCCATTGTCTGGGGCGAGCACAGTGGCTGTTATGGAAAGCCATTGTTTTGGTTCACAAGACTTTATTTCCAAAATGTTGTATGGAATCTCCTGTATGTTCCCCACTATGGCACTATCTACCCCATTCTTTAATAACCATATGGGTTAGTGACTAAACAGTTTATTTTTAGACACACAGTATTTCTCAGAGTGGGGATGTCCGCTGCCTGTTTTTACAGTTGGTAAAGAATCATGAAGATTTCATTGTAAGTTCTTCCGCCCAGCACTCTTACTCACTTGGGGTATCTGTTCCGCTCTGGGGCTCTAGAATAACCGTATTGATTTAGAATCCCAAACTTCAGGATTTCCCTCACCCACACCACCCAGGCGATGCCAGTTGGGCGGCAAAAGCATCTTGTGGGTGAAAAAATGTTCTACAAATGGCAGCCTTCCGCACCTCCACAGCGTTGATATTTAATTGGACTTTTAGTAGCTAGTACATGTCAAGGATGTATTTTATCTTACCTTCAGAGAATGCCCATCGTAAAAGGGTTTTGGTGGTGAAATATTTGACTTCTCTTATTTAAAAAGTAAAAATCAAATACCTCAGTGGACAGTCTTCCCAGTGGGATCGGCTGTTAACAAAATCGAAGCAGCCATTATGCTTCAGTTGTCAGCTGAACTGGAGTTTTATTCCTAAGACAGTAGTAATTCATCCTGTTCGGTTTTAGCCCTTGATATGAATTATAGAATCAAACAGGAAACAGGGTCCATCTGGGTCACCCGTACTTATTGGTGGCTCATGGTGGGTGAGGTGCTGGGAAGCCTTTGCGTCCCTTGACACCCGGTCCTTGGAAGGTCTCTGTGATGTGGTCCCTCTTTTACATTGAGGAAATTAAATCAAGAACGACACAGTGAGTAGTCCAAAGTCACATCGTTGGAGAGTTGAGGAAGCAAACTCTGAACCCAGACCTACAGCCCACACTTCTGTCTTTTCTTGAAGGACACGCTTTAAAGTCTGGGTATGATACTGTACATGTGAGACTCAGTTGTTCCTAATTATTCTTTCTTTCTCAACCTATCATTTCCTGTTTCTTTTCCTCAACAAAACCATTAAGCCAGAGAAGAAAAAAAATATAGATAGATAGAGATATATGCACACATACATATGTATATAAAGCCACAACTTGGTAAATTAAACATCCACCCTTTCCCCATCTCTGCCTGCAGTCACCCTCCTCTCTGTCCCCTCCTAGAGGCAGTTCTGGGCCATGAACTGGCAAATCAGCCTGGCTCGTCTTGCTGCCCCCTTTGCTCCCAGGGAATCTCCTGTTTGTCAACCAGAAGGCTCTCCAAATATGACAAATGCTCCAATTCCCTCAGCACTGATTCCTCTCCTCCCACTGGCTCTGGCTTCCCACTCATCTCTGCCCTCAGCCACCCCACCCTCACTCCTGTGTTGTTGCCCTGATTATCCTGCCAGGGTTCATGAAATAAGTGCTTTTCTGCCCTCTTGAGAAGCATCCCCGAGGTTACAGAACACCCTGAAGGGACGGGAAGCTTTTCACGCCTTTTCCTCAGTGAGCCCAGGGGTGGTGCCCCGTAGATACTGCTGCTGCCGGCCCAGGACCCCATCAGGAGGCGTTCCTGCGTGTGCTGTGCAGAGATGCTCTCCTGACACCCACATCAAGCCACATTATTGAGCAGATATTCTCTGTGCACCTAGAAAACATGCTTCCCCATGTGCCTTCCCCAATCAGTGATCATCCCATCTTTAGAATGACCAGCGCAGCTTGTCCCGTGAAGGGAAACTTTCCTTTTATTTATCAGGTTCAATGCCGAGGTTCGTCATTGCTTCTGCTTCTCACCAGCCAAGGCTTGAGGAGGGTCACCTGCCGACCCCCAAAAGAGCCCCTGGCGTGGGGGGTTGGAGAGCACAGGTTCACGGCACCCTTGGTGGTTCTGACTACATTCGCCAAAGTGGATCGTCGCTGAGGTGGGACTCGCTGTTCTGCCTGCAGTGAGTGCCATCTGCCCCCTGCTTGGCATCACACGCTCTTGTTCAGGTAGAGCATTGGTTACACCTGTTCTCTGCCCCCCGCCAGCTGTTCTGTCCTTTTCCTCCACAAGCTCCTGCCCCCCTAAAATTCATGGACACCCCTTCCCCTCCAGCTTGCTTACGTGCCCGGAGGTGTGCCAGTCGAGGCCACATGTTAGTAGGTGCCCAGAGCCCCTTGCCATCCCAGGACCCTGGACCTTAATCCCCAGGAGCGGTGGGAACGCAGACCCACTGAGGTTGTTTGACCGAAGGGAAAGCTCTTCAAAGTAACCGCCAAGAGCCAGCTGTTCAGAGAATCGCCTCCCGCAGCCCACCCACCTCCTTTTGTGCTTTGACTCGGGAAAGGTTCATGAGGTTGAACTAAACTTGGTGAAACAGTATTCAGAACTGAGGTGATAGAAGATCATGTTAAATAAGGTAAAATCAATTGAACACATACTTTATAAGAATGAGCCTGATTTATATTTAGCAGTTTTATTCAGACACAATTTAAACATATTGCAAGTGTATTTCAACGAAGCTTTTCTTCTCTGCAGAACTTTTATGGTTGGAAAAAAATGCATATTTTCAAAATGTCTCTCTTGTTAGCGATGAAAACCCAGTTGGGAAGAGAGTGGTTTGCTCTAAAAAAGAACCAGCAGGGCGGGCTTTCCTGGTGGCGCAGTGGTTGGGCGTCCGCCTGCCGATGCAGGGGACGCGGGTTCGTGCCCTGGTCCGGGAAGATCCCACGTGCCGCGGAGCGGCTGGGGCCGTGAGCCATGGCCGCTGAGCCTGCGCGTCCGGAGCCTGTGCGCGCAGCGGGAGAGGCCACGGCAGTGAGAGGCCCGCGTACCGCCAAAAAAAAAAAAAAGAACCAACAGGGCACGTGGGAACTTAACAAGTCAAAAGCACAGCATTTAAGAATTTTGAAACCACCTCCGGTTTCCATGACTTTGACAAAGGAAGTAACCCAGGTGTCTTGAATCAAACTATAATGTGAAATGAAGCGTTTCACCCAGATTCACTAGGCCTTTGTTCTTTTTGAGTAGTATTTTCTGTTTTCTCTGCTGAAAATAAGAGGTATACATCTTTAGTTACATCTTCATTTATACAAAACCTTTATTTTTGTAAGGTTGAATAGCAGGGATTTGCTCATCAAATTATTTGTAAATAAAACACAGATTAAGGAAATATAGACAAGGGAGGGAAAAGTTCTATCCAAAAAATAGAGATATGGAACAAATCCAGAAAAGTTTAGATCTAAGAAGGACATATTACCACTTATAAATCACTTTTTGCAAACAAGGAAACTGAGGCCCATCCTGGTCTAAGGGATTCATCCACAGCCTCATGTACAGAAGCGCCTCCCTTTTTCTGGGTCCCCCAGACCCCAGCAGATTGCCCAGTAGAAAACAAGATTATAGAATTACAACAAGCCTTTGAAAGTCGACTTAAAGAGCTAAAAGAAAATAATAAGAACCGAAGCAACTTGATTCCACGAAACAAAAATAATCAGTGAAATCTATTTTACAAGGAAGTAACTGAAGGGCATTCTGCTATCAAAATTCATATTAAAATTTTCCCCAGCGGGAACTTCCTGTGTGTAGCATTCTCTAGGGACGGACAGCATTTGAATGATATGCAGGAGGTGGAAGCACTTTGAAAGGCTAGGGAGTATTTCCAGTCTGATCTAGACTGTCCTTAGGCAAGAAATTCGATCCCTTGGTGAGTTTCCTTCTGCACTACCTGATGAAACTACCTGTCTTCCAGGATCAAGGTGGAAAGCCCTGCGTTGCTATCAATCGACAAAATCGTGAAGGGAACTGCTCCAGGAGAGACAGCACATCAAAGTCCAGGGAGGACTTTCCTCCTTCACTCTCCAGAGCTTGTGAATGGGAGGTAGTGGACTTGGCAGCGTCTGAGCCCGTTTATAGGGGGTTTTGGTGTGATTCATCCACGAGTACCTGTCCCATAGGTACAGCGCGGACTTCAGTTTGCAGTCTTGTGTGGCTCCAGCAGGGCTTCTCCCCAGGGGCTGGGCTGCCCCCCAAGGACATGGGTTAATGTCTGGAGACCTTTTTGGTTGTCACAACTCGGGAAGGCTGTTCCTGGCCTCTAGCGGGTGGAGACGAAGGTTGCTGCTAAATGCCTCGGCAGGCACAGGGCGGCCGCCACAGCAGAGAATGACCGGGCCCCAGCTGTTAGGGCTGCAGCCCTCGAGGAGAACACGCGTGTGCACACAGGAAGCGCCGCTCTCGGGGAAGCGCTAGAGGAGCGCCCTCTTCCCCACCCCCCGACACGCCCTCAAATCCAAATCTAGAGGTGCCGGCGCACCAGAGCCAGGGCGCTTGGCCCAGACACTGTTCTGGTTTCATCTCTCTGCACCAGTTTTCTCATCTCCACAGTGGTGTTGCCGGGGGCACGTCAGGTGCAGAAGGATGCCATGGGAGGATGCTGTGCGTAGGCAACAGTTGGTGCGTGTGGGCGTGGATGATGGGCGTGGGCGTGGGTGGTACGAGTGAGGGTCTGGCGCGCCTTCCGGAGCCGTGGCTGAGCTCAGCGTTTGCAGGAGGGAGGGTGCTGCATTGTGACCTCACCTGCCCGCAGGAGCCTGCGTCCACCTGTGCGCTCCGCCCCTTTCTCCAGCCCCTGGCATCTTCCTCCTTTGTCTCCACGGCTTTCCCTTGCTGGCCGGCCCTCCTTTCTCAGGGACCTGCCCAGCGCTCCTGTCTGACCAGCCCATCCAGCTCCACTTACGCCTCTTGCACGCCTGTGTTTGCGCAAAGTGAAGATGGCTGGTGAAGCTAAATCTCACTGAAGAGAAAATTATTCATGTCTTAACCCTGCTTGGAGAGACTCATTCGAAAAGAGTTTATTAACCCAAAGGAACCTCTTTAAAGGCGGCTTTTAAAAGAAATCTTTTGGGGTGATTTGGCTCTGAGGATTGGGTGGAACAGATAATTTTTATTATTTAGGTCTTTTGTTTTCCCAGCAGCATGGGCATCGTGTATTAGTATTGATTCTGAGTTTGTAGAGGAGATCCTTTTTAAAGGGATGTGCCTTTGCCTAATCCACAGAGATTAGACTCCTTTTCCTATACAGTCTTGTTTTTTTTGTTGTTTTTTTTTTTGCTGTACGCGGGCCTCTCACTGCTGTGGCCTCTCCCGCTGCGGAGCACAGGCTCCGGACGCGCAGGCTCAGTGGCCATGGCCCACGGGCCCAGCCGCTCTGCGGCATGTGGGATCTTCCCAGACCGGGGCACAAACCCGTGTCCCCTGCATCGGCAGGCGGACTCTCAACCACTGCGCCACCAGGGAAGCCCCTCCTATACAGTTTTAATATTTTAATTAAATATTAAAAGTTCAAGGTTAATATCTTAAGTATGTTTCTATTTGTACATGTGGTAATTCATTGGATTCTCATATTACCTTAGAAGTAAGATAGTTACCTACACACACGCGTACATACACACTATTAATTTTTAAATGTAGGGATTTTTACCACCAATATTCAGACGAGAAAAGAGAGGCCATGAGACCTGCCTCTGAGCGCCGTGTTTTGTCTCAAACCTGGAGCGTCTAACATCCCCTTTTCCTGAAGCCTCCACCCCACAAGAAGGAAGCTGACAGACCCCAGCCTTGCTCAGGTAAACATCTGGGTAACCGTGAATCCTCTGGGGAAAAATGAGTACTTTTTAAAATTAAAACACTGGCATTTCTATGGGGAAATGAGCAATTGTTAAGCCAATTCATCAAGAGCCACGAGCTATCAACTTGTGCGTTGTCTTCCTGCCAAGCAAGTCCCACCCACAGATGAACCCCCGATAGGAGTCAGCTTCAAGGACAGCTCAGAAAATGAGTCTCAGACCATCAGCTGCTTCCTAATGCACTTGGGATTTGCATCCGGGAATCCTCCTGTTTGTCCGAAGGTCAGTCCCTGGACTCAGCCTGGGTTGGAATCTGCCTCACCCCGCATCGGCTGTGTGATGTAGGCAAGCGTACCTCTCAGAGCCTCTGCGTGCTCATTTGTGAAGCAGAGATGATAAGCGGCTGGAAGAGGTGTGAGGGATAGAGGAGATGAGGTGTGGGATGCGTGTAGCCCAGGGCCCGGCACGTCACCATCATCCACATTGCTCTTGTTGTTACCTTTCCATACTAAGATATTATATTAGCACTTCTTCTGCTGGACTGTTTTTTTCTCTAGGAGGCTGATGCCATTCCTTGATTATTAGCTGTTATAATAATAATATAATTATTAGAGGGAAATAAGTATTTCTTATTGCTTATTAGCTGTTATATAATTATTATTATATAATTATTAGAGGGAAATATATAATTATTAGAGGGAAATAAGTATTTCTTATTGCTTATTAGCTGTTATAATAATAATATAATTATTAGAGGGAAATAAGTATTTCTTATTGCCTTATTAACTGTTATAATAATAATATAATTATTAGAGGGAAACAAGTATTTCTTATTGCTGAATTTTTCACGGCTTCCTGAGGTAATGCCCGCCTCATTTGTGTCCCGCTCTTGGACAGCTATGTTATGAAGCTCAGGAGGTAGAAGCTGCTTGGCTGGTCTCAAAGGACTTGGCATACATCAAATCACACGTAGGGGGAGAGGACCCATCACTAAACCTTCTCTCTCGTCCAAATGTCTTTAAACAAAGCAGTTACGGTGCTGTAGCGTATTTGAGGACCGCTGTTCTCAAAAACAGCTGCATGGTGCCGAAGCATCCTTGTTGATTAGCCAGATGGAATCAGTTCTTTCCACAACACATTTTTTAAAGACTTAAGGGGAAAAAACGAGAGTCGAGTTTTCATAGAACAATGTGCACCCGTTTTCCGCCCACATCCCCAGAGAGAAATATATGAATCACACCACTGCAAACGAACCAAGTATCAAAACAGGTGCTGCAGAGTAAAGAGCATGAATCCTCTTTTTCCTTAGATACCGCACAAATAAAGCAGCGTGTATTTATGGTAACCCTGTGCATAAACCCCATTTACAATGACACACAAAGTGAATACAGCGTTATACAAAATGCGTAAAACTGAAGAACCTACCACACGTCACTTTAACAAGTTAATATTTCAACATTAAACTTTAACAGTATAACAGTTCAAATAGCACTTTAAAAATAAATGATTTCCTTAAATTGATACAATTATAAGAGAAGGAATATTAATAGAAGAAATCAACAACAATAAATCATCCCCCTGCAGCCCCACCTTCAGGAGCCCCAGCTGCCTGTTTTAATGGGTGAACAATTTATTATGTTTCCCAAGAAATTTCTTTTCAAGGAGGTCAAAAATAGTTGCACCTTTTCCCTATTTAAAATGTATACTTTGGGGCTTCCCTGGTGGCGCAGTGGTTGAGAATCTGCCTGCCAGTGCAGGGGACACGGGTTCGAGCCCTGGTCCAGGAAGATCCCACATGCTGCGGAGCAGCTAGGCCCGTGAGCCACAACTACTGAGCCTGTGCGTCTGGAGCCTGTGCTCCGCAACAAGAGAGGCCACGATAGTGAGAGGCCCGCGCACCGCGATGAGGAGTGGGCCCCGCTTGCCGCAACTAGAGAAAGCCCTCGCACAGAAACGAAGACCCAACACAGCCAAAAATAAATTAATTAATTTTAAAAAATAAAAATAAAATGTATACTTTGAATAACAGAAAAATGAGCGGTCAATTTCTTAGAGATTCGTAGCCAGTTCGGTGGTAGAATTCTGTTTATATCAACCTCAAAAACCAGGGTTCAGAACGGGGGTTGAGTGGCTGTTTCATTGTGAGTTATGGATATCATTGTTAAAATACATACTCAGAATTCCACCAAAGATTTTATCTAATACGGACCATAAGATTCTGGCAGAGAATCAACTCAAGTAGGTCTTTTCTTTTTTAAGATTTTGGTTTTTTTGGATGTGGACCATTTTTCAGGTCTTAACTGAGTTTGTTACAATATTGCTTCTGTTTTATGTTTTGATTGTTTTGTTTGTTTGTTTTTGGCCCTGAGGCATGTGGGATCTTAGCTCCCCTACCAGGGATTGAAGCTGCATCCCCTGCATTGGAAGGGGAAGTCTTAACCACTGGACCACCGGGGAAGTCCCTCAACTAGGTCTTCTAAACATCACTCTTGATGCATCACATTTTTAAAAAAAAAAAAAAAAGACCCTTGTTTATCTTTTTTAAATGCTTACTCAGACTTGGGAGGACAATGCTGTGCTCCCAGCATCCATGCTAGCATGCTGGCCTTTTCCCGCCATAGAAGGTGGTGTCAGAACAAGATCCAGAAAAAACAAATGGGAAACTCACTGTTTTCTTGTTGCTTGATGTTATTAGCCATGCATACTATGTACAGTACTCAAGGGGACGACAGGAAGAGAGCGGGGAAAGAACTGTTGTATGTGAGAGTGTGTGGGTTCAGAGTCAACTTACTCTTCAGTAAACTGGGCCTGGGTGTTAGAAGGTGGATCAGTCTCTGTCCCAGGCACGAAACGAAGGTCCAGTCGTGTTTGCTCCCAAGCTGAGTCCGGGTAGCATTTGCTTTTGGTCATCTAATGGTCCCAATCTTGTTTTAACTTTACAGAACTAAACCAATTCCGCATAATCATACACACACACAGACACACAGACACACAGACACACACACACACACACACACACACACACACACACAAAATCAGGGTACATCTGAAGCATTTGGGAGAAAAAAGAAGTCAATTATATTTTCTTTTGATAAATGCTAATATGCTGTGTGCAATTATGGCTTTTGAGGACTGCATTTATAGGTTTATACCAGGTCAAGAATAGATACTTTTCCTTTTGGCTTTTTAGATTGTACGAGGTTTTAGGCATCATCAACCAGGAAGTTCATAGGGGAAAACAATGGGGGATTATTTATTTCAGCACTTTTCAAACCAAGTCATGCTCAAACTGGTGCATGTGGTCCCCGAGAAAGGGGTGCCAATGGGAAGGGAAGGGACCACTGGAGGGACCGCTGGGATGGGCTCTTTGCTCCAGACTCCAAAGACAAGGAATCCATCCCTTTCGTTGTGATCCCAAGAATGGCAGTGTGTTTGCACCGGTGGCCCACTCTGTGTGAGAAGGAAGCCACGTACAAAGGGGCAGTGTTGCCCTGCGCGCGTATGGAAGGGAACACCCTCACCTGATGGCATAGGCGCACCGAGGAGAGAGGCCCCAGGAAGGTCTCTGCAGATGCTGGACCTTGGCAGTTCATCTGTGCTTAATGACTTCAGGGGATTTTGACACCTTATTAAGACAGGGAAGAGGCCAGGGTGAGCTCTAAACCCTCTTCAGGTACCTGATTGCATGGTTCTGTGCATCTCTCCTGTCCTGGGGAATTTAACCACAACTCCAGCTCTGGGGAGCATCGCCCTTGCCGTCCGGTGGGTGGCTCAGGTGGCACTCACTTATCCAGTGAGGTCGCCACCCTGCTGTGAAAAGTCACTTCTAACTCCCTGAACCTGCTCTGCCCTCCAGACTCTTCCCAGAGTGGCTCCCCCAACCTACCTCGCACACGAGCTTGAGGACCACGCCTAGTTTCACCTGCCCGACCATGGGCCTGCCCGGCCCAGCTGGGCGCCCACCTCTGGGCCCCTAGTGGCCTTTGCAGCCATTGACCGACTTCCCCATGCCCCGCTGGATCTGGGCTCCTGGAGAAAGCCCCCCGCATCCAGTGGGTGCTGAGCAGTGAGGTCTGTGGGGAAGGAAAGGAGCCAGACTGGCCAAGCCCGGCGAGGTTGTCCAGCTTCCCACAAACAAGGGATTAGAAGGAATTAAGACAAAAGAAAGAGAAGGACTGTTGGAGACCAGCAAGAAGTGATGCTTGCAACTTAACAGCCAAGGGCAAAAAGGATAAATATTTTTTAAAATGAAGAGTCGAAAGGGCTTAGAAATCTGGGACCATGTCATGCTGTGAGTAAAGCACAGCAGTGCTAACCATTGACGGTCGTGATAAGCAGTGTTGAGAAGATGTTGAGTTACGTTCAGTATTGCAAGGGTTCCCAAAGTGAGGTCCCTGGAATGGGGTATCAGCATCTCCTGGGACCGACTGATCTGAACGTCTGGGGACAGGGCCCTGCAGTCTATGGAGGCATTTGAGATGCGTGAGCAGGTGAGAGCAGGACTCAGTATTCACTTTGTAAGAAGAAAGATGCCGGGTGTGTTTCCTCATCTGAAACATGGTACCCTGGAAATAGAGGGGTTCTAGAGAGAAACTGCACTCAAATGTCAGCTTTGTCATTTCTAGCCTGTGAGTTGGGCACATTCCTTAATATTTTTGAGGCCCTCTCTTCATCTATAAAAATGGAAATTAAAATACATACTTCAGGGCTTCCCTGGTGGCGCAGTGGTTGAGAGTCCGCCTGCTGATGCAGGAGACACGGGTTCATGCCCCGGTCCGGGAAGATCCCACATGCCGCGGAGCGGCTGGGCCTGTGAGCCATGGCCGCTGAGCCTGCACGTCTGGAGCCTGTGCTCCGCAACGGGACAGGCCACAGCAGTGAGAGGCCCGCGTACCAAAAAAAAAAAAAAAAAAAAACATACTTCACAGGTTTGATGTGGAAGTTAGAGATGAAATTTACGAGGCAACTGGCAGCCACGTGGGACGACTGTGTTGTTATAGTGTCCCCTCCGCTTCTTTATCTGGCCCACAAACCTATGTGGAGCACCGTCTATGCAAAGAGTACTCCAGGAAAAACGGTGAGTAAGATGCTTACTCTCTAGAAGATCATGCCCCGGGGCAGAGATGGAGGAGAGAACAGACAGCAAACGCACCTAAATAATCACAAATGGATGTGATCAATGCCACCCATGTTGGCCTTCTGAACCAAGAGCTTTTAGAAAGGTGTGTACTGAAAGTGGCCCAAAGTTGAATGTTAAATGGATAAATCTTTATCCAGAAAACTCACTTCAATGGACCATCTCAGTACCCACGCAGAGCAAGGGCATTACCATAAACAGTATTTTTTTAATTTTTTAATTGAAATATAGTTGATTTACAATATCGTGTAAGTTTCAGGTGTACAGCACAGCAATTCAGTTACATATATATACTATTTTTCCGATTCTTTTCCCATATAGGTTATTACATAATATTGAGTAGAGTTCCCTGTGCTCTACAGCAGGTCCTTGTTCGTTATTTTATACATAGTAGCGTGTGTATGTTAATGCCAGCCTCCTAATTTATCCCTCCCCCCACCAGCCCTTTCTCCTTTGGTTACCATAAGTTTGTTTTCTGTGTCTGTGAGTCTCTTTCTGTTTTGGAAATAAGTTCATTTGTGTCTTTTTTTTTTTAGATTCCACATATAAGCGATATCATGATATTTGTCTTTTTGTCTGGCTTACTTCGCTTAGTGTGATAATCTCTAGGTCCATCCATGTTGCTGCAAATGACATTATTTCATTCTTTTTTATAGCAGTAATATTCCATTGTGTATATATATGTAAAAAACACATCTTTATCCATTCACCTGTTGATGGACATCTAGGTTGCTTCCATGTCTTGGCTACAGTAAATAGGGCTGCAGTGAACATTGGGGTGCATGTATCTTTTCAATTTATGGTTTTCCCCAGATATTTGCCTAGGAGTGGGATTGCAGGATCATATACCATAAACAATATTTTTAAAACCTCGGAAGTTAACCTCCTTAATGGTCAAAAACTGAACCACTCTAGGTCTTGAGAACCGTAGCTCAAGTCCATCGATCAGGAGAAATTGCGATGCCTTGGCAGGTTTTGTGCTTTCCGTACGGCTGTTCCTCGATACCGGGATGGCTCCTGAAATGGATGGGGAAACAGTGCCCTTCTAGGGAAGCCAGTTATTGGCCAAAGTTGCCACCTGTCCACCGGCAGTCCCGCACTGGGCTCAGGGGTGACCCTGAGCTGGAAAGGACCTTGGGGCCAACTGTGGCCCCCAGCAAGCCCTGCACCTGTTTCTAAGTATAGATGGCTTCTGGGATTTCACTTCTGTTTTTCCTAAACACCTCAGCCCATGAGACTCAGAGGCAGGTAATGGGGCCAAATAAGTAGCCTCGCGGCTGTGACGGCACGGTGTCCTTTTTTAGGGCTTCAGAGGTCGCAGCTGTGCACGCGGGGCCCCCGAGTGGGTCTCCGCAGCCCCTGGACCTGCTCCTTGCTTTGCCCTGGGTTTTATTTTTGCCCTGGGTGTCCTCAGTTCAGGACACGCTGACGTTTATTAAAGAAGCGATGTTTCTTTAATAAAGTATGTTCTCCCTTCTGCTGGCTCCCACCTGCGTTAAAATGTGTATGCCTTGGGATGTTTTTAAAGCTTCCGTGTTGACGGCCTGACCAAAAGTAGACTTTTCGGGCATCCCTAAATGATTCTTATGTTAGGAAACCCTGACAGTAGAAACAGGAAAACACCAAAAATGGTCAAGGGGAAAACTCAGAGGCAGGTCCTATTTAAGCTTGATTTGAATAGAATTCCTCAGATGTACCCTAGTAGGCCAAATATACACTGGAAGGGAAGATTGATGTGCAACGTGAAACCTCAGAGCAGGACTTAACAACAGGTGGGTGCCAGAGCCCCCCTTAACCAGCCAGCGAGCGAGCGAGCGAGCGGGGTAGGAGCTGAGCCTGGAAACGGGAGGCAGCCGGGGCGGCACTGTTGAACTTTCCCCGCGTCCTGAGTGCCGGGCGGGGCTGGCGCTCCAGACACTACTTGAAAAGGGAAGGTTCTGGGACTCCTGGCACCGTGGCCTTTCCTCTTCCCAAAATTCAGAGTTTATTTTTACTCGTTGAATGAGAAAAAGAAGGAGCGCTGTGCTCGGTCCTCCGCACCACTGCCACATTTTTAGACCACGGAGCAAGATGAATGCTGTCGGAAGGAATGTGTTTATGGAAGAGGCAGCTTTTACCCATCAGAGAACCATGCTTTTTGACTTTAAACATGGCATAAAGCTTAAGTGTGGTGAGTGAGCAAAAACAGAAAATTTTGCCCCTCACGTGAATGAGGGTCTGATTGGTTCATTGGTTGTAGCTGTACTGGGGAGAGGCACAGAGCCTGCTCTGACATCAGAATGTGTGTACTAAACTGTGCGATCAGGTGTCCTGCTGCCATTGCAAAGGGCTGGGCTCCACGGGCCCTGGGGCCTCCCTGCAGGGTCCCTGTGCGTCTGTCGGGACAGCTGCTCCGAAGCATCCCTCCTCGTTGACCCCTGTGTCCAGCCTGCTCTCGGCCTCACCTTCACAGGGGCTCCCCTCCCCCTCCTGGTGAATGAGGTTCCGGCCCAGAACCCGGAGCTCCCTCCAGCCCCTTCCTGCCCAGACCTCTCCTGTCACCCCCTTTTTGAGCAGCAGACACCCCCCCCAGCTCCCCCGTCCCGTGTCTGCCATCCCCAGCTGAGCCGACACAGGCGGGATGCTTCTCCCAGCATCCCTGGAAATCAGCCTCTTCACGAGGCCTGGTCCAGGCCAGGCGTGAGAAGGGAGGCCGCCGGCCACTGGGGGAGCCAGAAGGGACGCTGGCTTTAGACGGGAATAGCAGAGCTGACCGCCATTACCTCTTAAGGTTCAAGTTAGATCGTATCACTTCTGCTTTCTGTGCAGCAGCGTATCCTCTGGGGGACATGTAACATCCTTGAAGCACTTCCTGTCTTTAGCCTGCGTCCTACCGTATCCCTTGTACACACATACACACTCTCACACTCATACAGTTTCTTACATACACGGTTGGGAGTGAATACACCCTGCGTGGCTTAATTGGAATCTCAGAGCAATAGGCAGTGGCCATCAGACCCATGTCCTGGGCCACTGATGTGAGCGTCATCTGCCTGAGAAGGGGCCCACTCAGCGTGTTTGTCCTCACAACCCCCGTCTAAGGGAAGGGAAGATGATAGAGGTAGTATGCGCGACAGACCGTTCTCTGTAGCACGGACATCTCACAGGATGTCGCGGGTGAGTCTCTGAGATTTCAGTTCCCAGAGTGAAGCCCGACCTGGGCAAAGGCCCCTGCCCTGGGTTCCCCTTAGTGGTCCAGAAGCTTCCATCCCGGCTGACGGAGGGGGTGGGGTCAGCCACATTAATTTACGCAGCCGCCCCTGTTCTGTGTGGTGCTTTCCCCAGACATTTGTAATGCAAAATCACTTCTTGTTTGACTCTTAGACCCTTCTCAAAAAAATCAATGTTTAATAAATACACGTTAGTCAACTATGCCATGTACTTGGTCAAACCAACTCAGTTTTATTAAATGCCCGTTTAACCTGGCCTGGGGTAATTTGAAAAACAAGAACGGAAGACTTTACGTTACAATCTCATTCATTTATTCACAGAGAGCGTAGTGAATGTGTACTGGAAATCAGGTGGTTACTAGGTGCAAGGCTGTCGATTTTCCTAAGCCACCACCTCCCCACTGGACATCCATAGTCTACTTGCGCTTGGTGGGGATCCCAGAAAGACTGCCGTGGCGATGGGTGGCATCCCTGTATCCACAGGTTCCCCGAGGTCACCTGATGACCTGGCACAGGAAGTCTTTGCCGTTGAAGCCAGAAGGGACCCTGGGCCCGTCTAAGCTGGATTCCATGAGTGAGACCACAAAGGGGACCTGTTATACTCAACCTCACGCCACGGGTGACAGACAGAACCTGGTCCAGACTCAGATCCACAAACTGACACCCCGTTAAATCACATTTCAGTACTTTTGTATCCGGGTTTCCAGCTTTACACGTATTAAGTTCATGTTTAAAATGAGCAGCATTTATTCCATAGGGCAGTTGGGAACCATTCTTTCGGGACTGGAAAGTCCATTCTCATGCCCTTTGACTCCATTGATGTTAATTCCCAATGACACAGTCTCAGGATGCTTTCGCCAGAGGAATCCTATATGGCAGGGCTGAGCCGTGTGAGGTCTGAGAACCAGCAGGGCAGCCCGTCGTTAACCTTGACTGAGTAAATCCCCCTCGTAGAATGACTGTGGTCAAAGATCCCCTGTTCCCATGTGATCCTGAACAGTTGGACTTATTACCAAATTTGAATTAAACTCTCTTTTTTAATACTGAAATCTGTTTTCTAAACAGACATATATCAAGTGGAAGCTACTTCTTTTGTATCTGACAGTATCTTTTTAAACTGTTTATTCAGTTATTTGGGTCACCAGTGACTTATGAATTCTCCAGTTTAAGTAAGAAACTTTGGGGTCAAGACTTCTTTTTCTGGTACTTCCTCATTCACACAAAAATGTTCTTTTTTTTATTAGTGCTTTGGGGGTTTTGTTGTTGTTGCTTTCAGGAGCCTTGAAGCCTTGCTTCCGGAATGCTGGCGTGGATGCACTGAGCTCCATAACATGTCTAACTTGTGCATTAAGAAAAGAGTTGTAATATCTACAGGTTCTCCCATAGCCCCTGACTTTGGGTAGCAAAAGAACCAGAAGCATCTGTTTCCAAATTAGCAAAATGGGGGCAATCAGAAAACCTGATGTCACCAGCCCTGTTCACTCTTGAGGTGTCCCACAGCTGCTGCCTTACTGTCACGAGCACGGTGTGGTGATGCCAAGATGTCACTGGGTTAAAATAATTTCCAGAGAACTGAAATGCTTGTGGAGAAGGAATTGGCTCTATCACTTACCAGCTTGCTGGCCTTGAGGAAATCCCTCACCTCTGCAAGCCTCGGGCTTTAGTTCTGCCAACGGAACGGTGATATTGGCATAGGTGTCCAAGGGAGTTGCAGTAACCTCAGCTGTGGTCAGCGCTCGTGCAGGTGGGCAGTCTCCCCCATCCCGTTCCACTCCAGCCACTGCGTTTGCAGGCGTGGTTTGGTGGTTCTCCTTGGCTAGCTGTGGGAGTCTCCTTTTCTCTCCTCAATATTTACCTTGAATGTCTTAGTCCCCCTTATACCTCTTATCTTGTGAGCATCCTTCTATGCATGTCTTCTGGAACCTTCTCTCTTCTTGCCCCGACACGTTCCATTCCCTCCCAGGGTGATTTTGGAGGGAGTGAAAACAAACATCTGAGTTTTCAACAGCCCGTGGCAGGAGTCAGAGAACTCCAGATTTGAGAATCTAGGGAAAAGAAGAGGTTAAAATCAATACTGAAAGTCAAGGCTGAACGTTGTGAGGCTTTAAGAGTAAAAAAGAATAAGCAAGAAAACAAGGCAACAGCAACTCATCGTAGAAGGAGCACTGACAGTTGAAAGATAATTACTTTATACTATTTATTTCTCCCGCCCCATATTCCAAAGGAATTTGAGTAAACTCAAAGAATGAAACTATAGTTGAAAGATAAATGTGTCTGGGCTGGTGACTGACCTCCCAGATACAGGGGGAAGGTAGGTTTCTTTCAGGGGGAAGAGTTAGGATTAAATCGACAAAGGGGAGAGATGAGGTCACAGCAGAGCCGTGGGTCCGCAGGGTTCTCTGAGACCTCCTCTGCGTGCGTGTGCTTACGAGGCAAAAATGTTTGTGACTTTCCAGCCAGACGTGGACTGAGGAGCAGATGGCCCCTGCCCTGTGCAGAAAAAGACCATATTAGCACATGGCCATCTCATTCCTGTTTCCTCATGGGATGCCTGAGAATCTCCCGCTAGAGTCTGTTCCTCTCCTTTCCCCTCTTATCTAATTGTGGTCAAGAATAATAATTGGAGACTTCCTGGCCTGGAAACCATCTGGCCTTCTGTGGCATCCCCCATCCTTCCTCTTTCTTTAGCTGTAAATTAAGTCCTGGAATAAAGAAGGAGAGGGAGACAGTTTAGTACCAAGAAAGTGATGCAGGGGAAGAACTGTGTAGTCTAGGAGTCCAGGAGGAGGATAAACAAGGAACACGTCGTTGATTTTCACCCTCCCATCCTCCCCCTCATGTACAGGGAGAGGGGAAAGACTTACAGTGAAGGCACGGAGGATTTCTTTTAGCCGGGAGGAAGAATTCCACAGTCATGGCAAACTGGGAGATGTTGGGGGTGCCCACCCTGATCTTACCCACCCGGGAAGATGTACTCTTGGTGAAGCTACAGAGAGTTTCAAGAATCCCTCCTAGCAGCACAAGTTCATGAAAAACGGTGAATAAAGTTAATCTTGTGTGATTCTCTTTTGTGACGTAAAATTGAGCTTTTTTACTTCTCTAACAAGCTCTTTTTAAAGACTATTCAAGAGGAAACTAAAATTAAAATAGCAAACTGCACTTTCACCGGCTTAGTCGACTAATGCTACGTGACTGTCCCATCCAAGAATAATTTCAAAAGCATAGAATTTTTAAATGGCAATACTTGGATGTGGAAATGATGTCAGGATTACTGTTTTATGACTATTATACAGTATGATGTAAGCCTTATTTAAAAATGAAGTGATCTTCCTGTTGAAATGCATTTCAGGTCTCTTGGCGGCAAGGTTTTGAATATTGGGTTTTAATTACTCAGTTTTCAACTATAATACTTTGTGCTGTAATTCTAGACACTTTCAAGAGAATCTCCCCATAAAAAAATGTTTAAAGTAAACCTCAGTTGCATGACTCATAGACAATGAGAGTCAGAATATCTTTTCCCAAAACACAATGGATGCACATTACACAGCAGGCAACCCCTAACCTCCCTCTGCGGCCACAGCTTACCGACACGGATTTGGTTTCCAATTCATAACTGATCCCAAAACAAGTAAGAGAGCGCGCACGGAATTACCTCACAGAAATTGCCGTGTTGTATGGAAGAGAGAAGTCTTAAAGAGGTGGTTTCTCCTTCACTGTGGAGAGATGCTCCCTGCATGCAAGGCATGTGCCGTGCTTGGGTGTTGACGGAATGGCAGGGGACAGAGCCACGCTGTGGCGCTAGGTGATCCCCACCTCCTTATCACCCACCCGTGTGTGTGTCTGTGTGTCTCCTTCCATGTCTCTCTGTCTCTCTCTGCAACCCCTACCCTCGCTTTGCAAAGTTAATAAGAATGTGGGGAGCTTCCCTGGTGACACAGTGGTTAAGAATCCGCCTGCCAATGCAGGGGACACAGGTTCAAGCCCTGGTCCGGGAAGACCCCACATGCCGTGGAGCAACTAAGCCCACGCACCACAACTACTGAGCCTGCGCTCTAGAGCCCGCGAGCCACAACTACCGAGCCCGCGTGCCGCAACTACTGAAGCCCACGTGCCTAGAGCCCGTTCTCCGCAACAAGAGAAGCCACCGCAATGAGAAGCTCGCGCACCGCAACGAAGAGTAGCTCCCGCTCACCACAAGTAGAGAAAGCCCACGCACAGCAATGAAGACCCAATGCAGCCAAAAATAAATGAATTTTTTTTAATGTTTTAAAAAAAAGAGAAGAAAGTGGGACATTTCTCCCATCGTGTTTTACTTTACCTTTTTAGACGTGGTCATTATGTCGACTGAATCTAACACTCACTTTATAACTAAAGGATGTTTCCCCAAGAAAATCTGTCACTGTTGATCCAAATCTTGAATTCCACTGGAGGGGGAGGGAATAAAAGAGGTAATAAGTAAGGACCCCAAGCAAGTAAAAGGTCCTACTGAAAATGAGGCTAAGATAAGTGAAACGTACTCTTCTCTCCCTTCTATTATTTTAAATAGACCTTGTGTTTTAGAGTTTTAGATTTACAGAAGACACGCACAGCATACAGAGAGCTCCCATACACCCTCTGCCTCCTCCCACCCCAGCTGTTCCTCTCGTTAACATCTTTCATTAAGGTGGTACATCTGTCGTCGGGGATTTGTGTGATTGAATAATGCAGATTGAGAGGGATTTTTCTCAACCAACCAGGTGCTGGTGAAAACGCAGCGGTTTCCTTCGCTCTGTAACTAGAGGGTCATGGTGGTTTCCACACAAGCACGTGGTCCCAGAGTCCAGATGGACTTGCCCTCAGCTTCAAGGGGGGGTCCTGCACTTGGACAAGAACCTCCACAAGCAGGTCTGTGGGATCGAATCGTTTCATTCTCTGGAGAACATGCCTCTAGGAGTCCTTGGTTCCTTTTTAGCAAAACGTCAGACACACTCCTTACCCTTTTTCTTTTTAAATTACTAATGATCTCCAAAAGATAAGGACTGAACATCTTGTAATTAAATTCCATGATAGTCTAAAATGAAACCATCCAGAATTTTAATAGATATTCCATAGACTATTTCATAGACGAAGTTGACCCTATTATCTTGTGATGATAAAAACTAAAGGTGGTTTCCAATTCCTAGGAATAAAATGGGATCCCTGTCAATAATTAAATAGTTGCAAATATTTGTCCTCCATCCTATTTTTAATCTGCTGACCGTGTCGACTTGTAACACAGAGAGGATTTAGAAAAAGGTCCAGTAAGTGTCCACATGTTCCGTGATTTTATTCTGTGTTTCAAGCCAGAGCATCAGATCCCACAGAGCCTGAGCCTGCACTCCTTTCTGCGAGGCCAGGTTCCGGGGGTGTGACTAATACGGGGTTATTCACAGCCTTACCATCCTTGGTCATAATGCTGCTCAGGGCCCCAGCAGGACTGCCAAGACCACAGTGTAGCCCTGGTAATGTTACATGACAGTCAGAGACTTTTTGGAAAACCTCCTCTCGCCCACTGCTTTTACGCCCCCATTGATACTTGTCTGCAGATAATTTTACAGTCAGTTTACTTGCAAAAGCGTCACAAGCGTCTTGGGCTCCTACTTACAGAGCTTTTGCCAAAGGCAACTGGAACAGGTACAATGGCAGGCCCAGAACCGAGGAACCCCTCCTGGTGTCACAAGCCACCAGTCCATCCCGGTTCTGTGTCCCCATCTCTGAATGGGGTGGCAGGTCACCAATATTTATGGGCTTGATGAGGGGGGAGAAAAGCATGAAAGAAAAACTTTGAAAAATGAATTTCTGGTTTCTCATTCCCACTTAGTGATGGATACATATTTTTATGTTACTGAGAGTAAATTGTCAAACTTTTTTTTAAGAACATCGTAGGTGGCATATTTCACAACCTTGGAAAAGCAGACGTTTGGGGAATCAAAACTGGAGGCCAGAAGTATTGGCCCTGAATGGGACTGTCACTTACCGAGTAATGTGGCCGCAGGAATGATGATTGCCTGAACTGCGCAGATAGGAATCCTTATATCAACTGCGAGAGGGTGAATGGCCCTTTGTGGCCATAAAGGAGAGTGAGTGGGTGGGTGTGGGGTAGAAGAAAGAAGCAGCTCCGTGCTGGGTCTGCAAGAGAGCACTCAGAACGCGGCTTTCACGCTGTGTGTTTGTATCCGCAAACTTATTTCTGTTATTTGGAATCCCGGGAAGAGATTCTCTAAAGTTACATTGTAACAGCCCTCTAATTTGAAAAGGTGGGCTAATATTTGCTGAAAGCAGCAGTGTCAGACCCAAGAAAGAAGCTGTCCACCTGGGAAAATTAACAAGTCACCCCGGCCTCCCTTGAAGATAACCTTGACGTGCCATTAAGTATTTTGAAGGCTTTGATGTTATTTTTAGAGAAGCACAAAAATCTGAATTAAAAAATCAGATTCCTTTTTTTGCCTCTGCTTTCCTCTTCCTTTTCTCGACCCTCTCCTTCTTGGTTGTTTCCATTGCTATTTTTTGCTATTTTTACATGCTGCTGGGGGGTGAGGATGCCCACAGTGTAAAATATGTTTATTTACATGCAACTAAAAAGAATGAAACACATATCTGTTCTGAGGAATACTCATCCAGCCCCTTGACATAACAGCAGGAAATTTAGTCAGCGAAAGATCAGAGATACAAGTTTAGAGTCATCCTTGCCTTTGAAATTAAAAAATGAAAAGCACCATGAACTTAATAGGGTACCAAAGATGTCCAGCCCAGAGGCAGGTCGGAGTTAGAAATCATCTAGTGAGCGGTTACAGGACCCCTAACCAAATGAATTTAGGTTGATTTTTTTTTTTAAACTTACCTTTTGGGGCCAAATCCATTTATTTATTTATTTATTTATTATTTTTGGCTGCATTGGGTCTCCGTTGCTGTGCGCGGGCTTTCTCTAGTTGCGTTGAGCGGGGGCCACTCCTCATTGCCATGCTTGGGCTTCTCATTGTGGTGGCTTCTCTTGTTGTGGAGCACGGGCTCTAGGCGCGCGGGCTTCAGTCGTTGTGGCACGCGGGATCAGGAGTTGCGGCTTGTGGGCTCTAGAGCGCAGGCTCAGCAGCTGTGGCGCACGGGCTTAGCTGCTCCGCGGCATGTGGGATCCTCCCGGACCAGGGCTCGAACCCGTGTCCCCTGCATTGGCAGGCGGGTTCTTAACCCACTGCGCCACCAGGGAAGCCCCCAAATCCATTTTTTAAAAGAACAAGTTTTTTCCTTCATTGTCTAACTGTATCCATTTTGGCTCAAAGAGGCCGTTTTATCAAAAGAGAACGAGCACAGCTGCCAGTCGGTTGTAAGAACTTTCTTCATTGACAGTAACACCCAGAGAACGCGAACTTTGTGGGGCAGCTCCTGTGCACCCAGTGTGTGCTGGTGTGGGTTTGGTGAAGGATGTTGAAGGAATCGCAGAAGGAAAGGGAGAGCAGCGGGCAGGAAGGCAGTGAACATCGCCCGCCCCGGGCACCACCCAGCTCTGGAGTCGTCCCAGAAGCCCTCAGGTCGGATATAGTGACCTGCGGGCACCCACCTGCCCCAAGTCACACAGAGAGGAAGCGGCAGAGTAAGATAAAGTGATCTCCCCACACGCCCTCAAACCTACAAGGTTGAAAACGCAGCTGAGAAGCTCACATTCATGGAACACCCAGAGAACCCGCCAGACGTTATCTATTAATAATGCTGACATTGGGGGCAGAATTGAACCATCTGGTCTTGACTTGGTCTAGGAATGAAGGCAGAGTCTAGCTTTATAACAGGTTTTTTGTTTTTGTTTTTGTTTTTGTTTTTTTTGCGGTAGGCGGGCCTCTCACTGTCGTGGCCTCTCCCGTTGCGGAGCACAGGCTCCGGACGCGCAGGCCCAGCGGCCATGGCTCACGGGCCCAGCCGCTCCGCGGCATGTGGGATCCTCCCGGACCGGGGCACGAACCCGTGTCCCCTGCATCGGCAGGCGGACTCTCAACCACTGCGCCACCAGGGAAGCCCCTATAACAGGATTTTAAGTGGCTCTCTGAGGTTGGTTGGCCCGAGACCTCAAGTCTTGCATTTCTGACCCATTTTACCTTCCCATTTTCCTTCCCACAGATTGACAAATACCAAGTGTGGGAGCCTGCCTAGGTCTTGTGAAACCTCTCATTCTCCAGATGCGTATCATTCCCCGGGTGACGCAATCCACTTTTGTGAAAGACATGAAAATATTGGAACTTTTCAAAAATGGTTAAAATTTGGGAAGATTTGTCGTGAAAAATGTTTTAAAATGCAAATTCCCACACAGCTCTTCTAATTTATTTTAGTCTGGTTATATTTGCAATCCGTGGTCTTCCTGGCAGGAATCTGAGAGGCCACCTGCTTCTCTCAGAGGAAAAAACATTCTGTTTCAAGGCCGAGAGAAGGAGGGATGTGAGTGAGGTTTGCTCTGGTCACAGCTTCTGGAGCTTGATGATTGCACAAGCTCCTCCTGTACGATGCTTGATTAAAATTCTTGATGGCTTTGGTAATCGCCACAAGGCTAAGAGAATCTAATGTTCTTGAACTTGTTCCATGCTCATAATATATCCAGTAACCATGTGTAGTAATCAGACAGATTCTCCAAACACACAGCCAGCTGCATTTCTAAACTTTAACAAGGTTTGTGTGCTGCCTGGTCCTGCAGCCTTGGTCCCCAGCCAGCCAGGAGAGTACTTTCCATTTTCATTCATTCCTGTAGGGCACGTTGGTTATATAAACCTAATCTTCTATAAATTCTTTGGAGACCAATTTGTATAAGTAATCGGAGTGGGAAAGTGCCTCAGCAGATGAGAAACAAGTAAGATATTAGATGTTTTCTGAACATCAATTCACTTCTTGGATCTCGAAACTTTGGTCAAGTGGAAACTTTTGTCCCTCCCTCAGCCCCCAATGTCATGTAAGCTAGAATGAGGAGTCAAAGATCAACTTCTATTAACTCCAAAGGCGGTTAAAACAACAACTATAGTAAGACAAGTACCATTCCCTAGGTATTCAAACATGGATTCAGAATTTCGGTTAGAGAGCAGAAAGTCCCCGTGTTTTACATAATCTCCACTACCTTGATGTCTGGGGCCTGGAGTGTGTTCCTCCTTTGTCCTTATTTTTATAAAAAACACAGACACAAAAAACAGGTTGACTGTCATGATTATCGTATCATCTTCCAAAGGGGGAGAAGATCGTAACTATTGCAACCTTCATTTTACTCTTTATCATCGGTTAGATTAAAGAAAAATCCCAATTCTGTTTCCATAAATAGGAGAAAAGAGTTATTCAGAAAATGAAGTGTTTATAATGATTGATCTCGATTTCTGCTCCCTATAGGAAATTACCTGTTCACGTGCACATATTCTGAGTTAGTCTTTTTTTTTTTTTACATCTTTATTGGAGTATAATTGCTTTACAATGGTGTGTTAGTTTCTGCTTTACAACAAAGTGAATCAGTTATACATATACATATGTTCCCATATCTCCTCCCTCCCACCCTCCCTGTCCCACCCCTCCAGGCAGTCACAAAGCACCGAGCTGATCTCCCTGTGCTATGCGGCTGCTTCCCACTTGAGTTAGTCATTGAGGCTTCATGAGTTGAACACTTTGGCCAGCATTCTGTTTTGTAAGTTTTAGCAGAGAACTATTCAAGAGGGAAAGAAAGTCTCACAAGTAAACTTATATTAGAGAAAAAAAAGGCAGATGTAGCTCTTGGGGCTTCCAATGCCTCTTAACAGAAAACATCTGCTGGACTTCCTGAATTTTTATAAGACCTTGAGAAACACCCACGCGTTTCCAACTTTTTTCCTAACCATCAAGTTGGCTTAGCAGGACTCAGTTTTGCAACTGACTGCTCTGCTTTTGATAAATTTCTTATCCATTTGTGTATTCCATAGATAGGTGCTGATTGCCTGCTGTCAGTCTGGGGGTTGGGGGAGAAGCAGAGAAGAGATTTATGGGTTGGAGCGTTGTCAGAACTAAAACCTAGTCTGTAGATGAGGGTTGGTTTGGGGCTTTTGCTTAAGGGAATCAAACCAGCTCAGTTTAGTATAATCCATGTCTTTTTTTTTTTTTTTTTTTTTTCCGCGGTACGCGGGTCTCTCACTGTTGTGGCCTGTCGCGTTGCGGAGCACAGGCTCCGGACGCGCAGGCTCAGCAGCCATGGCTCACGGGCCCAGCCGCTCCGCGGCACGTGGGATCTTCCCGGACCGGGGCATGAACCCGCGTCCCCTGCATCAGCAGGCGGACTCTCAACCACTGCCCCACCAGGGAAGCCCCTGTGTCTTTTTAAATGAATAATATAGTAATTACAGTCACATGAAGTACAACATATGTCATACAAGTTTCACGAAGGTGTTTGCCATTTAAATTCAAGGGAACCTAATTTGATGTGTTTAGAAAGAGACAATAGAGTTTTGTTTGTGTGTTTGCCTGCCCATGGGAACTAAAACAAACAAGACTTATTTTTAAAAAGCTTCTACAAAGTTCGCATTCTGTTTTGGGAAAACGTTCGGCTCTGTGACTTTCTAAAACCGGACTTTTTCATGCTCATCTCAGACACCCTGAGGTAATTCACCCAGTTCCTACCAGCATATATTTTGAAGGATTCTCTTGGTCTAAACGGTCTTCTGCTGTGTCTCTGAATCAGTTACTGTTCAAGGCAAAAAAAAAAAAAAGTATAAGGTAGCAAAACATATAATCCTGGCGTGTTTCGATTTCCCTTATTTAAGCTAATTACCCTTTTAAGGTAAACTTTCTGGGTCAATGCAGCTCTTCAGATCCGGACACATATGTGAAGGTTCTGCCCTTCCTGTAAAATGCAAGACTTATAAAAGTCATTATATTTTGAATATTCCTTGATTCAACAAACACGCTGCCACCCACTAGGTATAAGAGAACCTGGTATGGGCTGGGGATGCAGGTTTGAATAAGGCATGGCGGCCACCTGGACAGCAGGTATCACCTGGCAGAGAGCGGAATTCTCCTTCCAGAGGTGCAGGGTGTGGCGTGTGCAGGCTGCACGTACCTGCCCTGGCGTGAGGGCTCGAGGAGGGGCAGCTGTGTCACCAGGGCAGGCCCTGGGACGGACTCACCTTGGCGAGCATGTGTGATGGGAAGACCAGGGCCGAGAGGTGGGCGTCTAAGGCAGCACCATTTAAGGAGCCGAGAAAGAAACCCCCAAAAGGAAAACAGAGAACAAGGGGCAGAGAGACGGGGACCGGAAACACAGCTGTCCCCAGGAGGGGGTTGCGGCGTCTTCACGCCAGGGAGGGAAGGATGGAGTGGAGACCGTTGTTAAAGCAGTGGGTTTAAAGAGAAAGGAGAGGGCCTTCCCTGGTGGCGCAGTGGTTGAGAGTCCGCCTGCCGATGCAGGGGACGCGGGTTCGTGCCCCGGTCTGGGAGCATCCCACGTGCCGCGGAGCGGCTGGGCCCGTGAGCCGCAGCCGCTGAGCCTGCGCGTCCGGAGCCTGTGCTCCGCAACGGGAGAGGCCACAACAGTGAGAAGCCTGCGTACCGCAAAAAAAAAAAAAAAGAGAGAGAGAGAAAGGGGAGTTGGCTGGTAGCTAGCGGGAGGTGTGGGCTGTAGGAATTATAAAATTCCTGTAAAATCCAAACACAGCAGATTAGTTCAGAGATCAAAGCGGTGAATTGTGGCTGGGAAATGGCCTTTGTTCAGAGGACCAGCAGGGAGTGAGTGCTGGCTGGTGCCCCAGGGGTGCAGGGGGAGGGCGGGCCTGGTGATGTGGGCTCTTTCAAGGACCGGGCACTGCGGAAGCCTGGGGCCTCAGGCCTGTGTCTCGGAAATGCACGCTGGACGGTGCCAGGCGGGACTCCCAGCAAGGAGGGCTTGGGACGGCCGCCTTCCTTGGAGGGCCCAGCACTTTTCCAGGGGGACGAAAAGACAAGCTAGAGGCCCTGAAGCGGGGCTGGAGCTCACGGCTGGGGGGACGGGGTGCTGTCGAGGCTCACACACCTGCTTCTCTGCCCTCGTGGGCAACCGTGGGCACCTCTTGTGTTCAGACATGGCACCTGAGACTGAGGAGTGTGACAAGTCCCAGTGGAATAATTTGTCTCATTTTCCCCCTGTTTTTTTTCTTCTGGAGTTTTTTAAGAGGGGAGCAAGCTAGTGGCCTCTGGTGTCCGTGCCCAAAGTGTGCTCCCAGAGAACTTCCCAGAAGCAAGCTGGGGTTGCCTGTCCCTCTTGTGGTCTCTGGCCAGGAGCTTGGGAGGGTGAGCTGAAAGTAGCTGAAGGAGTGGCAGTCTGTTCGTCGTTGGGAATCATTTTCTGGTGAGTCATTCTGCGAGGGGACCCCATGCCAGCCTCTCATTGGTCAAGTCTATGCCCCTGAATCTTTCCTGCACGTCAGAGCTCAGCTTCCAAGAAAGTGCTACTGTTTTCATGACAAAGAGGAATATTTGGCTGAAAGAAATCACTGCCGTACTGAGCAGCTAGTAAATCTATGACAGCCTTAACCATAAACCCCAGACGTAAAGCAGATAGTAAATTGTCATCTGTAGGCAGCAGTGTGTCTGAAATCAGAGAGATGCGTAAAGGGCGCGCAGAAGCGGGTGCGTTGTCACCGTAGACATTTATGGCTTCCTCGATCTACCCGGAAATAGGGGGAAGTGGCGTATTCACCGAGCATTCGCTGGGTGCGGGACACTGCACAGCGCTGGATGTACATTCAAAGATGTACGTGTTGTCTGGTCTTAAAGAAGTTACAGTGGATCCAGGAACATACCAGGAAACTCGCAGAAATGTACCGCATAAAATCCGGTCTGCATATGGACGCAAGCTACTCTAATGTAAAACCAGGTCCCTCCTGGGGCACATTCCAGAGAGAGTTAGATTCCTGGGGATGAGCTTGTAAGGCCACTGTGATCCACTTGGAAATTAGAAGTGGATGCTTGGTTGTTTGGATTTTTTTGTAATTTATAAATAAGCCAAGATGCTTTCCCTACTACACTGCTACAAGCTAACTTCCAGTCGAGTCCATATTTAGTTTACCTCACATATTTTTCTCCTTTCTGTATTCTTCACACCTTCTAAATGTATATATATACACATATTATATATGTGTGTGTATATGTATATATATAATATGTGTGTGTGTGTATATATATATATATCCCCTCAGCAGTCGTTCTAGCTTCATTTATGATCAGGACACACTTGAGGGCATGTGAACCGCTCGGTTCGATCTTGCTGAAGGTGAAGGGCTGAGTCTTCGCCGGCTCTCGTTAAGCCTTCAGGAGCTCCTTAGAGACGGCCGATGCCGTAGGAGGTGACTGCTGTCCACACAGGCACCCACACCACCTACCTCTTCCTCTGATCGGGGAAGGTTGGGAAGAGAGCAGAGCCATCACGAGCCAGTGCTTCTCCTTGATACAGGGCACCTCTGTCAACTCACCAGAAGAAAGGGAGCAAAGGCCAGTCTGGGGAGAGGCTGGGCGCCAGCCAGTTCTGGAGATGGGGGGCACAGGGCAGACCTAGGATGCGGTTGGGGGAATCCAGCGACCCAGACGGAGGGCTGGGAGGAGATGAGACCAGGAGCCCCCGAGGCCAGTGCCAGGAGGCCCGGGCGCCACGCCAGTTGTGAGCGGAGGACTGCAGCGTCCCCACTGTGTGGGCTGGGGTCTAGGTGGACGTACTGCAGGGAACGGGGTGAGGGGCAGAGGCGGGGAAGGGGCAGGGCTGGAAGAAATGGATTAACAAGCTCCTGTGAGGGTGCTGAGTCCACAGTGACCGTGGGGTGTCAGGCACACATTCGGATGGAGAGAGGGTAGGGTGCCTGCTGGGAAGCATCCCTGACGCAGCTTCCAGGGAACGAGAGCCCTCACCCCAGAGCTCCTGGGAAAGAAGAGCAAATGTAAACCCATGAGAAAACCAGATTTTACAGCTCGGAAACCAGGGAAGGAGGCCGAGTAAGACGCCAGGGTGTGCAGAGAAGCCGCGCAGAGCCCGGTCCAGGACAGGAGCCCGTCTGCAGAAGGCAGGGGCCAGGACGTAGACTGCGAGGGTCCTGCCCGTCGAGGGGAGAGATTGTCCATGCAGAAGCAGCTGACGTGGGCTCGGGCCAGTGGGAGATAGGAGGTGACTTCGGAATGTGTTCAGGTTCTACTGGGGAGCAAAGAAAATGCTTCCTCGAGTCACGGAACCGTACTCTGAGACTCAGGGTCAGAGCAGCTGGGGGGCTCCCTCCCGCCATCTCTCTCCCTGAGTTCCGCCGTCTCCCTCTCCCTGACTGAGGCGACGGGCATCACCACCGGTGCATACAGCACCAGCCCGCTAAGTGCCCATCTAGGCCGTGGTCGGATCACGGCCCTGTAGGAGAGAGGAAGAGGACCGTCTGGGTGTTGAAGGCCTTCCACGTGGCCACACCCAGGCACAGAGAGAAATCCCCAGAACCCCTCCCTGTGTAGCTGCTGCCCAGCTGCATAGCATGGGCAAATAGGACAACCCCAGGAGGCCACGGCGGTGGTGGAGAGCAGGATAGCCACACACACAACACACACAAAGGGGAACGCCTTACAGAGACATCCAGGGTAAGGCTTTCTGGGGCTTAATCCCACCCAGAAGCTGAGCACCTAGCTTGTGATGGATAAACCACACTGTGGATGTTCTAAGCCCCAAAGGCCGCGAGCATTTACCCTGCTAATCACAGCTCCAGGTCTGTATTTTCACTCTGTCCGCATCTGCCCCGTTGATGAAATGAGCCGTGAGCATCTTCGCTTTTGCCGGAGGTGGTGCTTTAAGGTCTTCGCAGGAGCACAGACGCACAAGAGACGTGTCGGGGTGAGCGTGACGCCTGGAAACGCAGCTGTCTTCAGTCGCTGCCTTCCATTTTGTAGATGAAACTGCTATTTATTTTTCCTTCCACAAATGCGGTGGAGAAGAACCCGTGTTCTGGAGGTTGTTTTCGCCCCGTGTCATGAGAACAGGACACAGCTGAGTCACTGCTCTGGAATGGATGTTAATGTCATTTGGTTTCCTCTCGCCCAGGACCCCAGGTCTCATGTCTGGACAAATGAGCCATCCATTATCTTTCCACCAGACTGAAAAAAGATCAATTTCTCGTGGTTTGTTGTTCTCTTTTTTAATTGCGGATGTGTGTTCAGTGTCCGTCCAAATAATCACTCTGACCGGGCGGGGAGTCGTAGGAGGGAAGTTCGGGATGTCCAGATAGCCATCTGCTGGGGCAGACGCACCAGGAAGCACCGGCCTTTTGTGGACGGCGTTTAACCCTGACGGTGGGCTGGAACCTTCAGCCCTCGCCTTCCTGGCAGCCCAGGGATGCAGGGATGCTGCCATCACGGGGCTCTGACTGGTCCGTATCTCCAGAGCTTTCACCCGTGCACTGGGTATTATTACTGATCACGTCTTGCAACAATTTCCAAAGCATGAGATACTTGTAAGCTGTGAATAAAGAAGGCTGAATTTTGATCTGGCTTTACTGTCTGCCGTTTAACCTTTCCCAATATCAGACTTCACAGGCGACATGGGTTGTGAGGAATTAACGACCTTGAACACCAGTCTGCTCTGCCACTGACTGGTCATGTTACCCTGTCCAGGCTACTTCGGGCTCGGAGACATCGTATTCAAAGCTGGGCTAGAGCTTTCTCCAGGAGCTGTTCCCAGCTGTTTCATGTGTACACAATCAAATACATGTTTAGGTACCTTCGGGTGGTCTGACATCTTGAGGGGATCTTCCAGCTCTGCACCAATACAGTCCCTGCCGTTTGTAGACTGCCAGGATCCAACAGCCCCATACGGTGAAGGGGCAAAGAGGCCCACGTCGCCAGCTGATCTAAGGGCTTCTGCCTGCAGTGCTAACATTGCCGCCACTTCTCTGAGACCCTTACGTCCATGCTTCCCACCTCCATCTCTCATCTCTTTGCTTCAGCCACTCCCAACATCAAACTAAAAGTCACTTATAGGGGCTTCCCTGGTGGCACAGTGGTTAAGTGTCCCCGCCTGCCACTGCAGGGGACACAGGTGTGAGCCCTGGTCCGGGAAGATCCCACATGCCGCGGTGCAGCTAAGCCCATGCGCCACAACTACTGAAGCCTCCGCTCTAGAGCCCCCAAGCCACAACTACTGAGCCCACGAGCCACAACTACTGAGCCCACGAGCCACAACTACTGAGCCCACGAGCCACAACTACTGAGCCCACGAGCCACAACTACTGAGCCCACGAGCCACAACTACTGAGCCCACGAGCCACAACTACTGAGCCCACGAGCCACAACTACTGAGCCCACGAGCCACAACTACTGAGCCCACGAGCCACAACTACTGAGCCCACGAGCCACAACTACTGAGCCCACGAGCCACAACTACTGAGCCCGTGAGTCACAACTCCTGAAGCCCGTGCACCTGGAGCCCGTGCTCCTCGACAAGAGAAGCCACCGCAATGAGAAGCCCGCGCACCACAACGAAGAGTAGCCCCCCACTCACCGCAGCTAGAGAAAGCCCACGCGCACAGCAACAAAGACCCAACACAGCCACAAATTAATTAATTAATTTTAATTTTTAAAGTCACTTCTAGACCCTTTTATTTTGTTCACAACCAAATAGCCACCAGTTCTGACACTTCCCTGCCCATCAGGAGTAGCCAGGGGCTGCGCACCACCTCTGTTCCTTAGCTCATCTCCTTCTGAGGTTGCTGCACAGAGCCCTCTTAGCCACGATGGCCTTCTCCCACCATAAACTTGTTCTCCCGGGAGGTGTATGCTTAAGTTTTCAATAGCTTCCCCATATCTGAAAGCTTATTCTCTCAAACATCCAGAGAAACCCTTTGTTCAGGAAATGTGTAACAATTCCGTCTTTTTACCATAAAACACCGCCACCAGCATTCAGAAACGATCAGATCTTTCTACTGTAATCCTTCTTCAACAACATATTGTCCATGGGAGCGGGAGGGAGCGCAGGTCAGACCCGTCTCGTTGTCCCGGGTGTGTGCTGATAGCTCCCAGTTTCAGCCTGCAGCCCCAGGGCCGTCCTTACATACCTTTTGACCAGAGTTACAGACCTGCCTTGTTTGAGTTTCACCTTCTCTTTCTGGCTGTAGTCACTTTCGAGCAGAAGGGGGATTAATGAGCCGTGAGGTGGTCCCAAACTGAGCGGCATCGGGTTAAAGCAGAGACACGGGGTTTTTAGAGAATCACTGAAGGATTGCAGTTGGCTCAGTTTCGTCTAGATTTTCCATGAACCCAAGCCTACATCTGTTTGTTTTTGCAGTTTGTCCATCTCTTTTGGGCTTGATTAGAGCTTCGTGAAGATCCGTAAAAAGATACATTCGGGGTCCACGGTCATACCCATGACTCAGGGGAGGTTCAGGTGGGTGGTGACAACAGCCTCTGGAATATTCTCTAGAAGCTGGGTATGAATCCCCTCCTCGACAGGCTGGCTGAGGGACCTCCACCACTTGGTATCTCTGTTCCCCTACTTATAATATAGACCTAAGAACAGACCTACCTCACAGAGGTGTTGCAGGGATTACGTCATTTTACTGTTGGAAAGTGCTCCAAACAGTAAATGCTCTGGTCTGGAAATGTTAGTTGCTCTTATAACCTCGTCCCACACAGGGGTCAAATCCAATAACTTGATCGCTATTTCTTGGACCTCTGCACTGGGTTTGGGTTTAAAAGGCCCTCAAATATCTATCTATCTGTGTCTATATCTGTATCTGTATTTAGAACACATTCCTTTGAGCAAGTCAAAAGGGAAGGGAATTATCAAATAATTAATTACTGAGTTCACTCAACTACCCTGCGAAGAGAAAAATGAGCTTTGATAAGCTCTTCAGACAACATTGGAATTCCGCAGTCAAATTTTTCGTCAGAATTTTCCCCATGGGAGGCTAGCTCCCCATGACAAATGTGGAGCCTGCCCTCTGATCCACCGAGGGGGGTCATTCTAACCCCAAACGATTGCAAAATCTTGGACTTTGCAAAGCTGTCTGAACCGAGGGTGGGGTGGGCCCTTGTCCCAAAGAGCGCGACTGACTGCCACCTAGTGTTGGCCACCAGAACTACAAGGTGTTCCTCAGACCGGGAGAATCAAAGTAATAAGAAGGCGTCTTTTGTTGATATAAAGTTAAAATTTGATTTTAAAACCGAGACCTTCGGCGAGCGTGGAAAATCTTCCTTTTATAGCTTTGCACAGACCCACTTTGGCCAACTCGCTCGTTTTCTCCGTAACCTTTAACCCTCCTGAGTCACGGTAGGTGCGCTAAACAGCTTATCTCTGAGGATCGTGCTCAGAACAGCCTGGTTGAAATATTACCAGGACTGAGCCTCCTGGGGATGGGAGCCCTGCATTCCAAAGCCCTTGCCTCATTTCCTATCTTGATTTTGGCAGCCGATGGATGTGTTATTTATCTTCCTGGTCGTGAGCATCCTAGAGGCCTGGAAAGCCATCTGTCTGACAACACAGATAAAACCAGACCATCCACTAGAACCGACACTCAGAAACCCCACAGATCTGGCGCAAAGAGTCGACAAGACCTGACGGGGGGGGATGTATTTTGACATATTCAGGTGACTCAAGGAATTGAAGGGAGAGAACAAGAAGGCCACAGTTGTATCCACTGAAGCTCTGCCTTGGAAGTGCTTCAGAAATCGTGAGCTCATAATGGTCTAAACACAGAAGACTCTGGTCTTCTGCTTCCATGTGGGAGGAACCTGCATCTTGTCATGGGGCGGAGCTGGGTGACCTCAGAGCCGTAATTCATTCATCTAACGGTCCTGAGCGCATTCCAGGCATCAGATGCTGTAGCAGAGGCTGGGACAGGGGCTTGGATGAGGCCTGGTCCCCGCGGGCTGCACACTGAGTACTGTGTTTGGAGCAAGCTTTTCAAGCCCCTGGTCTAGGTTCAGGGTCAGGAAAACGTCCCCAGAGACTTGAGCCACAGCCTCTAGAGCCCCCAAGAGCCCAGGCCAGGACGGCAGGCATGTGCAAAGGCCCTGAGGTGCAGGGGCCCTGACCCAGTGCCAGGAGCTCAGTCCGCCTGGGTCAGAAACACGGCAAGCCTGGCTTCCCCGACGCGGGCTGGACAGGCGGGACACCTGCAGACGAGGTATGCAGACGAGATGGATCCCTGAAACCTGACGACAGATCCGATGTGGAAGGTGAGGGTGAGGGAGAAGAGGAACCGCGAATGGTTGCAGAACCTGCAGTTGCTGGGAGAGACCCCTCACAGGTGGGCCACCTGCACCTGCAGGAAGAGACCACTCAGGTGGTCTTCAGATGGTTCTCTCCTTGGAGAGAAAAAAAAATGCTATAAGGCATTCACGTAGACTCACGCGGTAAAATCACCGGAATAATGTCACTGATCTTTAGGAAGGAAAAGTATTGTAAATGCTGAAAATACAGGAAAATTCCATCCTAAAGCATTTGGCTGGGCTGCGGTGCCTGTCCACATGGGGAAGCTCATGCAGCGCTCTGCTTAGGGGCCAGGGAGGGACCCCTGGATTTTACAGCTAGAGGGGGTCTTGGTGGCATCTCTGCACATTTCCCACACTCGAGAGTAAACCCTCAGAGGGTCAGCAGTGGTGAGCCACCCTGACCATCGCAGGGAGCACCCAGTGTGCAGGCGGAGGGGATGCTGGGAGGGGTTCCCAGCAGGAGGATGGGCAGAGTGACGAGGGGGCTGCACCTCCCCGAGCTGTTCCCTTATCTGTCCCACGTGAGGAGCCTGACTGTACATCGGAATTGCTTGGGGAGCTGCTTAAAAACAGAGATTCCCAGGCTCCACCCCTTTCCACCCGCAAGCTGTTAGACCAGAAATTCTTCAGGCGCCAGACTCTCCCCAGCTGATGCTCTGCCGGCCAGCCAGGACCGGTCCTGGGATAGGAGCCATTCCTGAGTGATCTACTCAAGCTTTGAGGAGCCTCAGTTACCTGGGATCTTATTAAGAGGCAGATGGGATTCAGTGGATGCTCCCAGGGGTGCTCAGGGCCCAGAGGCTTCCTGAAGTCCCTTCCAAACCTGATATCTTATGAAGCCTCTGGGAAAGTACTAGGCTATCAATGGTGAAAAGCAGAGAGGTAAATGTGAAAAGGGGCGTAATGTTGGTCTAATTTCAAAGGACTGTTTTTCCCTGTAAGAATCTTGCTCAAGCAGAAGCTGGTGTTTCTGTACCAGAAAGACAGGCATGCATCCTGTACAACAATGTAGGATATTGCTGAAGGATATTGTAGAAGAGAATGTTCTTTTACAAAAATAAAATGAAGTCCATACAGTAGGTAAAAAGTTTGGGGCTGATTTTCTCTTTAGTTTCTCTACGGTAGAAATTCGTTAACTATCTTGTTTCCTGCCTCAGTGTGGTTCAAGGTAACGTGCTTGCCCCACAGAGATCATCCCTTCTCATCCCTGCCTTTGAGGCCCTTTGCTCTGAGATCACGTTTCAGACCTGATATCATGTTCGTACTGGCCCCCGCCCCGCCAGCCCCAGGCCCTCCTGACCTCGGAACTCACATTTGTAGAGAAGTTGACTGTGCGTGGTTTGTCTTCATGGAGAAGAGCAAAGGCACCTAAGTTGTGGTCACAATCCCGGTTGACTCTGAGCAAACCGTGCGACGGGGGCTCACAGGGGACTGGACCGCCAGTTTTCATTGCAGAGGGATGTCCCAGAACCAGTAAGGATGGTGCTACAAGTGGAAACTCTGAGCCCTGCACTGGATCCAGCATCAGCACTAACGTGGAAGGAGCGAGATTAAAACCATAACGTGTCAGCTCTGCAGAGCTCTTAGGACAGCTAAGGGAACAAGCTGACGATACCAAGTGCTGACAGGGACCTGGAACTCTGGTGCATTGCTGGTGGGAACACAAAATGGAAAACAGTTCTGCAGCTTTATTTTTTACTTACTTATTTATTATTTATTTTAATTGTGCGGGTGTCCTCCTATGACTGGGTCCCCCTGGAGTTTTTTTTTCTTTGACTGCGTTGGGTTTTCATTGCTGCACGCAGGCTTTCTCTAGTTGCGGCGAGTGGGGGATACTCTTCATTATGGTGCGCGGGCTTCTCATTGCGGTGGTTTCTCTTGTTGTGGAGCACAGGCTCTAGGCGTGCGGGCTTCAGTAGTTGCGGCGCTCAGGCTTCAGTAGTTGTGGCTTGCGGGCTCTAGGGCGCAGGCTCAGTAGTTGTGGCTTAGTTGCTCCGAGGCATGTGGGACCTTCCCGGACCAGGGCTCGAACCGTGTCCCCTGCATTGGCAGGCGGATTCTTAACCGCTGCGCCACCAGGGAAGCCCCCTGCAGCTTTATTAAAGTTAAATGTACTCTGACCGTAAGACCCAGTGCTCTCATTCTTGAGTGTTTACAAAAGCATGTCCACACATACCAAAAAGCCATACATGAGTGATTTTAGCAGCCCAATTCACATTGACCAAAAACTGGAAGCGATTCAGATGTCCTTCAGGGAGTGAATGCATAAACATCGTGGTGATGGGATATAACAGAGCACTCCTCCGCGATAAAAGGGATCACCCTGTTGATGCCGCAAAGGCGGTGGATCTCAAACGCTGAGTGAGAGAAGCCGACGCCAGAGTTGTGACACCGAGTGATTCCATGTGTGTGACCATCTGGGAGAGGCATGACCATGAGACTAAAGGAAGACCAGTGATGGACAGAGGTTGGGGAGGGGGCTTGACCACAAGGGGTGGCGGGCAGCCCAGCGACTTGAGCTGATGCTACTCGGAGCATCTGTGTGTCCAGACTCACAGAACTACATGCCGGAAAAGTGGATTTCATTGCATGTAAATGTAAAAATAAATTTTGAAATCTGGAAGAGGAAATGAAAAAGCTATGTAACTTTCATGAACATACAGGAACAGAAAAGTAGATTAAAGCCAAGGAAGGGGGAGGAGAAGTAGTCACACCTTTTCTCAGGATGGAGAAGGTGGAGCTCGAGTTAGAACTTGACGTTTTCAGGAACATTTCAAATGCAGAGGACCAGGCAAAGAGCCCTGCGCCCAGCCACGTCGGAACCCTCCCTGGCTCTTAATCTTTTTTCCTTTGTTGGCCAATTTTTTTTTCCATGACAGACCAACTTAATATGATGCCAGCCTCGGGGATGTTCTTCTTTCGTGTGACTGTGTTTAGTCTAAATGGAAAGGAGACAGAACTGTTGGTTCCGTTCCTGGTCTGTGCCACGGATGCTAAGAGGTCCCTCTCCAAGGCCGCCCGCCCGGTGGATCATCTCGGCGGGGAGGCCGATGTTTGGAAGGCCACGCGGTGTTTCTGCTCACTCTTCCCTCTAGGGGCTGTGTTTCCCGGGCTGCTGGCTGTCCCTGGACGCAGGGCAGTGACAGAGACAGGGTGTCACGACGCGGTCTCCACTGCACACGTGAGATGACCTCAGAATACAACCTAAGGGCACTAGTGAGAGGTTGGCATGTGCAGCTCACACATGAAAATTGATAGTCTACAGTTGAGCCCATGAATGTTGGCCGCAAACTGTTTTCATTACCAATCGTCTTTTTTTTAATTAATTTTTATGGGAGTAGAGTTGATTTACAATGCTGTGTTAGTTTCAGGTGTACAGCAAAGTGATTCAGTTATACATATAGATATATCCACTCTTTTTTTTTTCCCACTCTTCTTTAGAGTCTTTTCCCATCTAGGCCACTACAGAGTATCGAGTAGAGTTCCCTGTGCTCTACGGAGGGTCCTTCGTATCTATTTTATGTAGAGTAGTGTGTATATGTTGATCCCAATCTCCCAGTTTATCCCACCCACCCCCCCTTTCCCCTTGGTAGCCATAAATTTATTTTCTACATCTGTGACTCTTTCCGTTTTGTAGATAAGTTCATCTGTACCCTTATTTTAGATTCCACACACAAGCGATATCATATGATATTGTCTCTGTCTGACTTCCTACACTCAGTAGACAGTCTCTAGATCCATCCACGTTGCTGCAAATGGCGTTATTTCGCTCTTTTTTATGGCCGCGTCAGCTTCTCATAATCCCAGTGACTCCACAGCTGTCTCCTGTTGTAGCTGTCACTTTCTAGTCATGTCAGCACAGCCTGGGGCCGCCCTGTGTGATAACTCAGGATGACATCAGGGCTACTTGACGACACTCTGGTTGTTGATACTGTCTCCATGCTGTCAGCTGCTCAGTTAGAAAGAGCGTTTCATTGTTTCCCACGTATGGGAGCTTGACAACCAGAGCCCCAGAATCGGCTTCTTCCAGCCCATTCCTTGGCCGCCGTTTCTGCTCCCTGCAGCCCTCAGCCCATCCACACCACCTACCTCCGCTCCTTCCTGGAGAACAAGAGGCTTAGGAAGTCCAGTCTGTCTGTTAGGCAAGGCTTCGTCTTTAGGCAAATGAAATGTACTTAACTGCCACAAAGCACAGAGGCAATGGAAGGCCTTTCCAGAAAACCAGCTTTTCTGAACTGTGCCAAGGCAGATCACATCCAGACTCTCAAAAGCTCAGCCTTGTGTTGGGCTGAAGCCATTGTGTTCGACTGCCCATGTGCTGCCTATTTTTAGAATAAGGAACAGTTTTCAGACTTCTTGGTCCTATGGATGGAGAACAAGAGAGAATCTATCTTTCCTTTGCTTTAAAATGTGAATCTTTCCAAGTCAAATCATTTCAGATAAACTACCCAAGAACATCTTATTACAGGTGACACCCTCTGTTTTTGTTTGTTATGAAAGCCACATATAATGGAAGGCTTGACATCCTAGGTGTATCTTTTGCTTCTGAATCTGGTTTGGTCCTGACCCACTCCCACCCCTGCCGTCCTGTGGGCTGTGGGGAGGACGGTCCTAATTCCTGCCAGGATCCCGCAGGATCCAGCTTCCACACAAGGAAAGCTCCGTCTTGGTTTCTTCAGATTTTTTCATTTCACAGGCAGACATTTTTCAGAAGCACCTTGCTAGATGTTTTTAATACGTCATTTTACAAGCATCCTCTCTTCTTCCACTTCTAAATAATATCTAGTTTATAAATTCACTTGTAAGAATGTACTAGAAGGAAGGACTTGGTCCTATGCAATCTGCCTGTGAACTGCAGAGGTGGTCTTCTTAATCTTGGCCTCCACAAGACCCCTTTTCTGTTGTTTGTTTCTTTTTAAGTCAAGTTTATCGAGGTATAGTTTACGTACAATTCCGTGAATATTGGCAAATGTGTCCAGCCATGTAACGACCACCAACGACATGATATAAAACAGGTCCACGACCCCAGAGTTTCCTTGTGCCCTTGGTAGTCTGTCCTCTCCCTCCGCCCCCAGGCCTGGCACTCAATTCTCTGCTTTCTGTCTCTAGAGTGTCCCCTAGATGGGATCATAGCACAGTATCGCATAAACAGGACAAACAGAACACAGCCTTTGTGTCTGGATCCTCCACTGAGTGCAGTGCCTTGGAGATCCATCCTCACCGTCATGCACAGTGGATGGCTGCTTCTTTTTGTGTTGCTAAGCAGTATTCCATTTCCTGAATGGACCGTGGTTTCTTTATCCACTGACGGAGACTCAGGTTGTTTCCACTTTTCAGCTGAAATAAGTTGAACCACTAGGAACCATTGCCTAAAGTTCTTCTAGTAAGTGTGCGTTTGGCTTTAGCCGCTCGGGTCTGTGTCCCCAGCAGTGATGAGACTTCGGCTTCTCCGCATCCTTTGCAGCACTTGGCGTTGCCAGTTTTCTCTGTGTGGGTGTGTCAGCCCTTCCAGCAGCCGCGGCTACACCTTCTTCTGGATTGAATTTGCCTTTCCCTAATGACCGATGGTGTTTAACCCCTTTCACATGCCTGTCTTCCATCTGTACCTCTTCTGTGTTGAAGGGTCTGTTCAGATCTTTTACGCATTTTTTCAATCAGGTTCTTTTCTTTATTATTGATTTCTGGGCACTCTTTCTATATTCTGTGTATGTGTCTTGTGACTATTTCCCTCTCAGCGTGCGGCCTTCTTTCTGTTTTAGACGGTATCTTTTGAGGATCAAATGTTTTAATCTTATCAACTTTTTGTCTCTTATGGCTTGTGATTTTCATGTCTTATCAAAGCAACCTTCGCCTAATCCAGTCGCAAAAATTCTTCCCTGCGCTTTTCTTCTAGAAGTATTACAGTCTTCGCGCTTACATTTAGGTCTGCATTCCATTTTGACTGATAAATGTTTGTCTCTGGAGCCGGGTGAGGGTCAAAGATTGTTTCCTTACGTATGGATGTTGTTTCCCTTATATCAACACTCGCCCTACAATCTGTGTCAGATAATTTTGGAGAGCAGGACAGCAGGATTCCCAGGAGGCCATACACTTCTTATTGAGGAATAAGTCAACTCTTTTATTTGGAGTAGCACCCAGGGCAGAGTCCTGATGTTTTGTTATATATTAGTAAGAAGCGAAGGGAAAAGGTGGCAGAGTTAGCATCAGCGCTGTCTGTTTTGCCTGGAGCAAGCAGTTGGCCCTATTTACTGATAGCTATTATATGTGTAATATACAGTTCAATACTAACCTTCACATTATTATTAGCTTGGAAGAGGGCGTGACTTCACTCTGCCAGGTGATCAGAAATTGCTCACAAATGCTAATGATTATCCCTAAGAAAGATGAGTGATTCTAAAATTTAGACGAACAGATTATTTTCCTGAATCCTAAAAGAAAGGTCCTTCCAGCCCTTTGGGCCATTTGATATGTTCTCAGATATGTGTGTGCACAGCTCACGGAATGAGCTGGGACTTGGTCTGGAATCCCCTGAAGGTCACAGAGAGCTACAGCATTGGAAGGAAGGGCCGGGAGGGGAGGGGCCGCCAGGGGATGGAGAGGATGTGGGTGTCTGGAGGAGCGCCCAGAGCCCATAAAAGGCGAGACAGGAAGAGTACACTTAGGAAGAAGAAGGGATTTCCTACTATTCAGATGTTGGCCAGGAAGGCATGAAAAGCTTATTCTTATTCTACCAGGAAAATACTGTACCGTAGATTAAAAGTCCTGATGTGCAGTGAAGCAGGATTGATCCTTGGAAACGTTTCTCTTGATCGTTCCCTTTTTTACTCCCTTTCCCAGTGCGGGTGTTAAGGCTAGTAAGCTGGATGGCAGCTGGCACCTCCTTGGGGTTTTCTGCACTTGAGGTGTGATTTCTCGGGGCCTTGATTGGTCATATCCATCTTCTACCTTTATTTTTGACGCTGAAGCTGCAGAGGTCTTCAGCCTGTGCACAGATCTATTTTGCCCCTTTTCTCAGAAGTGAAAATTCCAAGTTCATGAAAGCTTAGTGTCTCGGGACTTGAAGTGCATTCCCTCCACAGTAGCGGTATTTAAGCAATGTGCGCTCAAGCCTGGACTCCTACTCTCAGCCCGTCCAGACTCCAGCTTCCAAAACTAACCCTGGACGTCCCACGCATCCTCCAGGAGTGATGTCCAAAAGGGAGAGGCACGTGTGCACCCCTCCATCCGAACAGTGACCAAAGTTGGTTCCTTCTTACAGTTGCACCGAAGCATGAGACCACAAAAACTTTGTTAGAAATAGTCTCCAACAGACATTATTATTAGGTTTTTCTCTGCCCAGCTCAGGAAGCCCGACCTCTCTTCTGAGATGTAACCTCATGCTTAAGAGAGTTTTCTTACGAAGACATACCTGCCTCCTTCCATGAAAACTTCAGGAGGGGAAGGAGGGTGGGGTCATGCAGGGATTCTCAGACTTCACTGTGCAAAGAACCCGCCTGGGATCACGGTCGGTGCCGCCCCGGGAGGGCTGGGTGGGCCTGAGAATCTGCATCTCCCGCAAGTTTCCAGGTGGCGCTGATGCAGCTCATGGACCTCGACTCGAGCAGCAAGGGTGGCGTGGAAGGTGGACTCCACCCCTGCCGAGACCTAAATGCATCAGTCATCCCTGACCCTAACCCTCCAGATCCCGCTTGTCTCCCCTCTCAAGCGGGGGCGATACCTCCTTGATACACTTGTCCTGGGGGTAAAAATGAGAGAAACCATTTTTTGAACCCTTTTGTAGGGCTTCATCCCAGAAGATACAGGAGTACAGGATCCTCCCGTTATCCCGTTTCCTAGGAAGTGATACATCTATACGAATCAAGTTCTCTGTGGGCGGGGGGCACAGAGAGGGCAATGAGGCTTATAGCTCCTTTCCAAATGTCTGCTGGCTTTTGAGAAGTATTTTGTGGAAATACTTTTGTCAAGTATATTGCAGGAATTTTAGGAGCTTTAGAAATTTATGCAAAGACAGTTAAGCTACAGTCCTACTCTTTCTGGGGTAATTTGTATTTTTAACATCACTTATTACAAAAAGAAAGGAAGAGATGGAAATAACTTTTCCGATCAGGACTTTTCTCATCTGAGGCTGGAAGTTGATAAGGGTGATGATTAGTACAGAGGAAAATCCTTTTTGTTACTAATCATTCCAGCTGCTCTTTGCAAACACCCTAGATGCCCTGGTGGGCAGGATATCCTGGGGGAAATCTCATCCCTGATGACCAAAGCATGCATACCAGGGTCCTCAGACCTTGACATAAGGGTCCTTTTGGTCCCAGCAATGCAGGATTTGCACTGAGAGCAAGACTGAGGGACCAGTCCTGGAAGACGAGGGAATAATTCAGATTCCCTCCAGGCTCGTCCCGGCTTTTCCCTAGAGCCGCAGCTAGAGGGGATTTTGTGAAATGTTTCATCTGTCAGAAGCTCAAGATGAGCTCTTCAGAATGACGCCATTTTCACACCCTCTAGGCTATATATATTTTTAATGGAAAATAACAAGTGTTGGTGGGAATGTAGGGGAATTTAGGACCCTCACACATTGCAGGTGGGAATGTCCAATGGGGCAGCCGCTGTAGAAAACAAACAGTCTGGCGCTCTCTCCCTCAGGCAGTTAAACAAAGTTACCGTGTGATCCAGCCATTCCACTCCTAAGTGTAGACCCAAAAGAGCTGAAAGCAGGTGTGTGCATAGAAAGCAGATAGTGGTGTGTGTATGTTCATAGCAGCACCGTCCACAACTAACGAACTGGTTTATCCACACAGTGGAATCTTATTCCGCCATAAACGTGGATAAAGTACCGACACGTGTTACGACATGGATGAGCCTCAAAAACATTAGGTTAAGAAGCCAGACACAGAAGATCATATATCATACGTATGATTCCATTCATATGGAATATCCGGAATGGGTAAATCCCATAGAAACCGAAAGCAGACGGTGGTTACCAGAGGCTGGAGGTTAGGGGCATGAGAATGATGGTAGTGGGTATGGGATTTCCTTTGGGGTGAGGAAAGTATTTTGGAGCTAGATAGAGGTGACAGATAGAGGACATTGTGAATATACCTGAAGCCACTTTAAAATGGGTAGTTTTGTGGTATGGGAATTTCACCTCCATAAAAAGAAAAAAGTGAGAGCGTGTTCCAGAGAAGGAAAGGCTAGAGTTTTATTCCCAAAGTCAGACTTCCCTTCCAAGAAACAAAAGTTAAAGAGAAGTTTACTGACAGTGGGAGGAAAATGAGACCGTGATGTCACTAGTCACTCTCCCCATCAAAGGGAGTCAGGAAAGGTTAATGAACTCGAGACAAGGTGAGGCTTTTCCTCATTAAGACGCACGTATCCCATTTGGGTTAATGGGAGACGGTCCCTCTTAGTTGGCGCTAGACAGTCATCCCCTGGAAGAGATGTAGATTATGGGCAATAAAAATGACAGTACTAATGAGAAACATTCTATCCCCCAAAGGTTGCTGCCTGTAAGCACTAACACACTAGGGGCCTCCGATGGTTAGGGGAATTCTGAGGCTTAGAGGCATGGTCTGCAGTCACAGACAAAACAGAAATGAGCACAGCTGAGGAAGAGCCATAAAAATGTGAATCAGGGCTTCCCTGGTGGCGCAGTGGTTGAGAGTCCGCCTGCCGATGCAGGGGACACTGGTTCGTGCCCCGGTCCGGGAGGATCCCACATGCGGAGCGGCTGGGCCCGTGAGCCATGGCCGCTGAGCCTGTGCGTCCGGAGTCTGTGCTCCGCGACACGGGAGAGGCCGCAACAGTGAGAGGCCCGCGTACCACAAAAAAAAAAAAAAAAGCATGTTTGTCCCCAAACTTCCAACAAATGTATCATGCCAAGACCTTAGAAAAGGATGAGCCTGGGATGTCATGTGTCCAAGGTCAGGGCTACCCGTCTTGGACCACAATCCCCCTAACCACTTTTTTCACGTTCTCCAGAAATTCAAACACGCTGGCTTTGCCGTGACACACGATGCGTGTGGTCAGGCTACCCCAGGGGAGCATCTGCTGGTTCCTGCACGAACTGGCCTCTCCGGAACTCGTGCGGGGAGAGCAGAGAATCTACCATCCCTAAAACGCTGACCTGGCCCTGAGGGAGCCCCAGTCTCCCCTTTGTCTGAGGAGACCGGGGGCCCAAGCTTTGGGGCAGGTCTAAGCCATCTAGCGGGATCTGTATCCTCCACCCCGAAGACACTTCTTTACTGCTCCCTTCATGCCTGGGGTCCAACATCTAAAGGGAGGGGCAGCAGGGTCTCCCCACGCGCTTCCCTCCGATTCTGTCTGTGACATGAAGGCCGCACCTCGCGCCGCATCTGAAATTACTCACTTCCTGTCAGTGTTGTGTGACGTTGAGCACAGATTAGAAACATTCTGCGAAGACAGACAGACGTCTTAGCTGCACCGTTTATATAAGCAAGGTTCTTTACAGGCGGTGACAGAGAAGACTAGAAACGCTGACTCAGAAGCCCCTTAATCTAAAGGCAAGACCAGAATTTGAAGCATGAGAGCAGAGGGGCCTTGGCAGAGAAGGGCTCTGTGTGATGAGTAAACAGCAGACCCACGCGTTTAAGGAGGAGTCGAGCCAGAGTTAGTTGGTTGGGGATTTTTTTTAAATTGGGGCTAACCTGGGAGGTTCATTAAAATATAACAGGATTGCATAAGCACAGGAGATTTTTATGGTCGTGAAACTGTGCTTTATGATACTGTTATGTTGGATACACACCGTTATACTGTCATCGAAATCCATAAAATGCACAATACAAAAATTGTGCCCTATTCCAAACCTTGGACTTCAGCCAATAGCGTATTGGTTCGTCGGTTGTGATAAATTTCCCACACGAATGCAAGTGGTCAGTAGTAGAGGAAACTGTGGGGAAGTGGGGGGCAGTTGGAGGAGCAGAGGGGTATTTGGGAACTCTGCAGTGTCTGCTTAATTTTTCTGTAAACCTGAAACTGCTCTAAAAAAATTAAGTCAGTTAATTTAACAAAAGATATTAATATAGAACTAATGCATAAATTAGTTTCAGTAATAAGAGAGCTAGATCCCCCTTTTTAATGTTTTTATTTTTATTGTGGCAAAACACGCGTAACATAAAATTTACCATCTTAATCATTTTTGTACAGTTTGATGGCATTAAGCGTGTTCAGATCTTGTGCAAACACTATCACCATCGTCTCCAGAACTTTTTCATCTTTCAGAGCTGAAACGCTGTCCCGATAAAACTCTAACTGCCCTTTCCCCTCCCCCAGCCCCTAGTCGCCGGTATTGTACTTTCTTCTCTATGAATGTGACTCCTCTAGGGACCTCATGTTGGTGGAATCAGACAGGATTTGTCCCTGTGTGGCTCATTTCACTCAGTGTAATGTCCTCAGGGTTCATCCGTGTTGTAGCCTGTGTCAGAATTTCCCTCCTTTTTTTTTTTTGGTACACAGGCCTCTCACCGCTGCGGCCTCTCCCGTTGCGGAGCACAGGCTCTGGACGCGCAGGCTCAGCGGCCATGGCTCACGGGCCCAGCCGCTCCGCGGCATGTGGGATCCTCCCGGACCGGGGCACGAACCCGTGTCCCCTGCATCGGCAGGCGGACTCTCAACCACTGCGCCACCAGAGAAGCCCTCCCTCCTTTTTAAAGTGAATAATGGTCCATTGTGTGGATAGACCACATTGTGTTTATCCATCATCCGTCAGTGGATACTATGCTTCCACCTTTTGGCAATTGTGGAAAATGCTGCAGTGAACATGGGTGTAGAGATATCTGTTCAAGTCTTTGCTGTCGATTCTTTTGAGTGTTATCCCAGAAGCGGAATTGCTGGGTCACAAGGTAATTCTCTGTTTAATTTTTTGTGGAACCACCATGCTCTTTTCCACAATGACCACACCACTTACATTCCCGCCAACAGAGCACAAGGGTTCCAATTTCTCCACATCCTGGCCAACATGTAATTTTGTCTTTTCTTTTTTTAAAATAATAGCCATCCTGATGGATACGGACGTACATTTTATATATTTCAGAAACCTTTTCTTCTCTGTGCGTGCATGCACGCACACTCTGTGTGTGTGTGTGTGTGTGTGTGTGTGTGTGTGTGTGTGAACAGAAGGAGAGATTCTCCAATCACTTAGACATTCAGGGACCACTTTGATAGCTGGATGCCAGTTCCATTTCCATACCTATTGTATGCATTATACTGAGATAGAGAGAAAATCTTAGAAATTTGATTGGCACTTTCTTTTATACTGAAAGGACTTTTTTTTAAAAGCCAAGTAAGTTTATTCTTTCATCCCAACCCAATATTAGCATTTCACAATAACATCACTGTAGTAATTTAGGATCATTTTTTCCTCACATTTAATGTTTTTCCCCTTGAACTCTATGGTTTCTTTGTTAGCCAGGAATCGCTCTGTGGTTCTCGTGGCAGAAGGCAGTGGTTTACGTGTAATGTTCTCTGAAGATTATAGCTCTTTAAGAATGAAGAGTGTAGCTTCAAAAGCAACATGGTTGAAAATGCTCATGCATGGTTATGAATTGTGGAAACTGAACGTGTGTTGTTTCTACAGGGCCAGCCAGGGCCAGTGGGCCCACAGGGATACACCGGGCCCCCCGGCTTACAAGGGTTCCCAGGACTGCAAGGCCGCAAAGGTGACAAGGGTGACAGGGGGGCTCCCGGGATCACAGGACCGAAGGGAGACGTGGTACGTACAGTAACTGAGGGTATTTCTCTCGCTGTTTGAAGGGTGGAGGCGTCTTGGCCATCATTAAGTCTGTTTGCCTTCTTTACAGGGAGCCAGAGGCGTTTCTGGATTTCCTGGTGCCGACGGAATTCCCGTAAGTTTTTCATAAGATTAGAATTTTAAAACACTGTACACGTGTAAAACAATACGTTTATGACTTACGGACACATGTCTCACTAGTCCCCCTTTCTTGTTTATAACAAAAAACTTATGGGGCTACATGTGCGTATTTTTTTCTCGTGGAATCCAGTCAAATATTGGACAGATTGTTTGCTTTGTAAACGTCCTTCTGGACTTGGCTTCAGAATTGAGGCTACTTTGCTAAAACTGGACACTGTTTTGTAGTAAAAAGCTGCAGTGTTGCACAGACGTGCTATAAAAAGCCAGTCTGAACATTTTGTTTGAACTCCAGAACCACCTGAATATAAAGTAGTCCAGCCAAGAGCGGGGCTGTCCTGAAGCTTGTGTAGCTTCTCAAGTTCTTGGTAGTTACCGCACATAAATGAGAAGACGAAAGGCATGCTTTGTCCATGAGAAAGTCTCAAAACGCAATCAAATGTGTTTTTCTAACCTAGTTTACTTTACTTCTTGTGGCATAAGAAAATAAACAAAGCAGCCTGACTCACAGCCTTCACGGGACCCAGGAGCAGATTTCCCAGGGCCGGCTTCCTGCGGATCCCAGCCTCCGGGATAAATGTGTTTATCGCACTTTCAGACCTGCCCCATCCCTCTAACCGCTGAAGTTGAAGGACAACTGCCACTGGAACTTCACACACACGCAGATGTCTGCGCCCTTACCCTACACACATGTTGTCTGTCACCGTGCCTGTACACTTATGTGTGCGCGTGCGTGCGCGCACACACACACACACACACACACACACACACACACACAGGGGGAGAATCCTCAACCCCCCAGGCTACACAAGTGGCGCTGCTCCATCGCAGGAGAAAAGGGAAAGGGCGTGAGCGGACAGCAGTCACAGGGGATTCATGCTTTTCCTTCAGATCTTTAGCTCCACCTTCAAGGAGGCTTTTGCAGCAGAAGGCAGAGCTAAGGAAAGGAAGCCACACTTGCCAAGACGTGAGACCTACATGGCTGGTGATCCTCAGTGAGGCCTCGAACAGACACATCAGTGACAACACACAGCTATGAGCAAATCAGGAAATAACTCTCACATGAGTCAGAATCTTGAGAAATTGGCAGAGTTGAAGAATCCGCAGATTTCAAGGGTTAAACAAATAACAAAAGTATTTCCCTACCAACTGCCTCGAAGGAAATCGCCCATTTTTAACCTACTTTTTTGGACTCTTTGGATCATTCCTCAGTGTGGTCTCTTCTGAAAGTAGAGGTCCGCGCTTTAGATGGAGCGACATTATGGGAAAAGAGTGTAACTGATCTGTATCTTGTTTTCATTCGTTTTTCCACTTCCTACTCATTTAATATCAGAAGCAAATATTTCGCAAATTAGGGAGGAAATAGTCATCATACGGAAGGGTGATCATGGTGTACAGATGACGGGTCATTTTCTACAGAATGTCAGCGCTGCTAAAAACAGTCTCTTTAACTGCCGAAGTCTGATAGATGCTCCACAGTAAGTGAATGTAAATGCCACTTTCAGTATATAAGCACCTAATGGGCACAGAGTTAAAAGGACCTGACAGTTTTGGCTGTTTAGAAGTCGAATATAGAAAGCGATGTGCGGTAAATCTAAGAATTGTATCCTACAGAAATGGACCTAATTAGATGTTGGACACAAGAGGGACATATAGCTCAACAGAATTGAAATTTTTCTTTGAAGGACAATTTCAAACTAAGACCAGGTTGGCATGCAATTTCAAATGACGTCGATCGATTCTAAGCGAGTCAGAAAGACCAATAGCAGACGGGTAATTCGGGAGGAGAGTAAGGGACTCAGTGGCACGTTTTAATGAAAGCATCACGGAATCCTAACAGTCATGAGAACACCTGCAGAGCTTGATTTCTGAATTTGAAGGTCAGCTTCTAGAGACCCCTAAAAAAGAGGCCTTTACGTCGAAGACCAAAATGCTGCTGGCTCTCCAATACCAGAGAGATTGTGTCTCATGATTTACAGGGACAATCAGGGTTTCTCTGACCCACCAGAGGGTTGACTGAAAAGCCTACTGGATCTCTTATCTGATGGCACCAGTGAAAGCAATGGCTCTGAACATCGGAAGCAAAAAAATGTGCAAACAAAAGAAAAATTCTGTTTCTCTTATTGTATTTCTTAATATCATTCAGGGTACAGGCACTCTGTGTAAGGCTTGTTCATTTCCTTTGAAACCTTCCAGATTTCTCAAGGTAAACCTAAAAGACAGCCCACTGGCCTCAAAAATCACTCTGGAATATATATTTGGTCTGTTATCAAGAAAACCAAAATTGTAAAGAAATTGTACAGTAAGAAATCATATATCTAAACATCTATCGTGTAAAGAAACAGCAAAACAGGCTCTGGTCTCGTAGTCCATAAACTGTAGATTATTAACCTGACCCCTCCATGTCTCCAGAACCAGATTCACGTGGTTGAGACGCCCAGAGACCTAGCCTGACCCCGAGTTACACGAAAGACACATGTGATCGCATTGCCTTCCTTCCCCCACCCGGCATCCCAGAACACCTGACTTGCTTTCTATTCGTGTTTAAAATCTAAAAAGTCCTGTTCCTGAAGACGACAATAAGTCAATTGACTTATTGAAGAAAGTCAGTAAGGAAATCAGCTCTTCTACCTGCCGCTAAGTCACTGATGAGATCCCTCTGCAGGTGTGACTCTCGCCCATTTAGGACGTGGGTCTGTACAGCTCCATCTAGAATTCGGTTGGGCACAGCTGACCCTTGCTATCCCCAAGCAGCATCTGCTTCTAGAGTGTTTTCTAGAATTTTTCAACCTACCCTTTCCTGTTCCTGCTAAAACAGCCCTCCCTGTCGCCCAAGGAAGCAAAGCAGCAGAAACCCCAAGACAGTTGACATCTTACCAAAGCCCGTGGGAAACGGAACTGTGTCGTGCAGGCCCTCTGCCGCTGAGAAGGACACCTGTGTGCCCTTGACGACTTAGTTTTTCACTCATTCATTGGTTCATTTTGAGTTGTCTTGGCGCTTGGATTCATGCCAGGGACATCTCTTCTGAGAAGATTTTAAGCTGTTTCATCACAGTTACATGAAAACTAGACCCCTGCGGGCTGAAGACTCACTCGCTTCTCTGTTTCCAGGGACATCCTGGCCAGGGCGGGCCCAGAGGACCGCCTGGCTACGACGGCTGCAACGGGACAGTGGGTGACGCAGGCTACCCGGGACCCAGCGGCCCTGGCGGCTTCCTCGGCCCCCGTGTGAGTATGGGAACCGCTTGGGCTATTCCACGGGTCGGCTCTGGAATCTGTGTGGTGGAAATGCGTGAAAGGTCTCGCTTTCAGGAGGCCCTGCAGGGGATGCCTTTGAGAAGTTGTCTTAGCAAAGCTCTCTGAAGAGGCTGAGCTGCCTTCTGCTCTCAGGACAGTGATGGGAGGCGGGAGCACGTGCCAGGCCTGCCTTTACACCCCGGGAAGCCGTGGCTCCCCACTCTTGCTTAGCCGTCAGGGTAAAGCACACCTCCCCTGCTGAGGTTGGCTTGAGGATACCTAGGCGTGCTGTTCCTGCATTCAGATAACTCCATGTTCTGATTCATTCCTTTTTTTTTGCGGTACACGGGCCTCTCACTGTTGGGGCCTCTCCCGTTGCGGAGCACAGGCTCCAGACGCGCAGGCTCAGCGGCCATGGCTCACGGGCCCAGCCGCTCCGCGGCATGTGGGATCTTCCTGGACCGGGGCACGAACCCGTGTCCCCTGCATCGGCAGGTGGACTCTCAACCACTGCACCACCAGGGAAGCCCCCGATTCATTCTTTAACCGTTAGGTAGAAAGTAATGGGTTTGGCTTATGTGGTTCACTCCTGCAGCCTCCTGTTTCTTCATTTCCTCCCATGCTCCGATTCAAATAACAGTGAATAATAGTGGAATCGTGGAACTAAAATTTTAAAAAGCTTAAATCTTGACAAAATTCTCTATTAGTCATCATCTTTATTAGATTCTAACATCCTTTGTGACGTGACAGAACAATGATGTTCTCCGGGATATACAAGATAGACTTTACTTTTCATAATGGAAGAACTTCCATATAATGATCTATTCCGTGGCTTCATTTAATTTCTAGGGTCTTTGCAAAGAATCTTGAAATATTTTTCGGCATTCTATTGCTACCTTTTTACCACCAGTATATTGCAAATTCAGGATTAAACTAACATTTTTTGGCAAAACTTTTTATTTAAAAACAACATTTTTAGGTAAGGGCAGGGCAGCCATAACACCCTTTGTTGCGTTTCGCCGAGGCTGCTGGATTTCTGGTCCCGCTCACACCGCCGCCTTCCACCTCCTCCACTGGCTGCTGGTTTTTCATGTGATTCAACTTTTCCATAAGCTACATTGCATTCTATTCTATTCTAATATCATAGCTTTCATTACCAATAAACAGCCGTCACTTTGAAATATTGATTTTATATGTAGGTGTTAAAACACATGTATATGTGTATGTACGTACTCACACATCGTGTATATTTGACACAATTCCATCTTTAAAGGATGACCCAGTATCTCTCCCAGAAATGGTGCTTCAGTGTGAATGTGTTGATATTTTAGTACATAAATGCCAAAGAAGACACAGAATAGTATTTTTACAAAGAAAAGGAACAGGGTGGTAGAGGAAAGGATTTGTTTACTGAAACTTCACGTGGGTTTCTGAAAATAATTTAAATCCTATAGAGTATTTCCATTTTAACTGTAAGAGAGATGCTATTGGGTAAAAATGAAAGTAAAACTCTCACCCTTGCGGTTAAGGTAGAGATTGGTGTTCAGAATAACTGGAATGGGCCGTGAGAAGAGCTAGACATTGCCTATAAAAGGCAACATGTAGGGGCTTCCCAGGTGGCGCAGTGGTTGAGAGTCCGCCTGCCGATGCAGGGGACGTGGGTCTGTGCCCCGGTCCGGGAGGATCCTACGTGCCGCGGAGCGGCGTATCGCCAAAAAAAAAAAAAGGCAACACGTAATCATCCAAATAACAGTTGTTGCACTGAATGCTGACGGACTGTTTTCTTCGTTTTTCTTCCTATGATATATGTGCTAATTTAGGGGCCCCAAGGACCCAAAGGGCAGAAAGGCGAGCCCTACGCTCTGTCTAGTGAGGACCGCGACAAATACAGGGTAAGTCGGTAGAGGTGGGACGTGAGCAAGCACCACAGCTTAAACTCGCGATTAACAAAGTGAATTTCCAAGTGAGCTCTGGAGTGGAGGGATGCAGAGAGGGATGGAATAGCCCAGAATCACAACTGATTTGAAATTCTCTGACTGCCCCCCAGGCTGTTTTCAATCTTACACTAACCGTGGGCACATTCGTCCCACATTCACAGCACCCCAGATATCTGGGTGATCAACATCACCAAGTCCTGAGACGGCAGATACACTTTATATACTTATTTTCAACATTGCAGTAAAATGTCACTAAACCTACAGATGCCTAAAAGCTAAAATGCTTAAAACTATTTCTTCTCACTTAGGGGGAAGCTGGAGTGCCCGGACTGGTCGGTTTCCAGGTAAGCGTTCTTTTTATTAGAGAAGAGACGAAGCGGAAGTTGAAGAACTCCGGACTCCGTGCCCCAGTCGGCCTCTGCTAACAGCCTTCTCTGGTTGCCTGTCCTTAGGGGCCTCCCGGCCGCCCTGGGCCTGTGGGACAGATGGGTCCGGTTGGAGCTCCAGGAAGAGCAGTAAGTACCAGGCTCGTGTGCTCGCCCTTGAGGTTGTCAAGCGTCCTCTAGAGATGCAGCTCCTTCAGCTGCAGACGCTGGTGAAAGCCTCACCATACAGCCTGACGCTTGTGATCGCCAAGACCAGACAGGTCGTCCTTTGTACGCGTTGCTGACATCAAGGTTGAAGAATGAGAACTCAGAATGTGTGGTCATCAGATCACTGCCAACTAGGTCAAATTTTGACCTGGTGCTGGCTGGGCGCCTTTGCAGTCATGCACGAGCTCTCCCAGCACCACACCTGACCAGCTGACAAGGGCCTATCATCCCTGGCAAAGCAGACCAGAATCCAATAGGTCGATAAGGAAGAAATGGGCTCTGCTGGACATGGCCATTGGAAGCAGGGCCATCACACCTGGCATGGCCATTAGAGCAGGTGTACCACACCTGGCATCGCCATTAGAACAGGTGTGCCGCACCTGGCATGGCCATTAGAGCAGGTGTACCACACCTGGCATCGCCATTAGAACAGGTGTGCCGCACCTGGCATGGCCATTAGAGCAGGTGTACCACACCTGGCATGGCCATTAGAAACAGGGGTGCCACAACTGGCATGACCATTAGAGCAGGTGCGCTGCACCTGGGCAGAGCCATCATAATAGGTGAGACATTGGACACCAATTAACAAGTGGCCCCTGCACCCCACCTGAGTGGTGGTCTACAGGTGTTCCCTCCTCCTGCAAATCAAATAATAGAGTGAAGTGCGACAGGACAAATCCCTGGGTGAAGGAGGGCCTGCTTCGAGGAGGGGAGGGGAGGGAGAAGGAGAGTCCCAGGGCCTGGCCGCCTCAGGCCCTTCCCGCTGCACAAAGGACCAGAAGATGAACTGGTTCCTGCAAGGTGTCTGACTCTCTCCTTCCCCTCACTTTTTGTTAATAAACAAACAGGCCTTAAATTACTCAAAGAGAGCTTTTGACTGCAGGGGAGAGAGCCCTTCTCAGAGGAAACCACTGCTCAAGATCGAGGCAGCTGCGGTGTCAGCTTCTTGACACACACTGAGAAACAGTGGACACACGTGTGTCTGGGAAGATGCGGTCACACCAACAGTCGGGGGTGGGAGCGCTCATTCATTCCCTTCTAATTGTCGATAAGAAGATGATAATAATAATTGATCATGTTTCTACAAAGCACAGTTCCCTGGTGCCATGACGGTCATTTTTCCAAGCAGCCCTGTGGCTGTGAGAGATTTGGCCGAAGGGGATGAGATGAGGCTTACGTGACAAGATGCTCTTTGCTCTCCGGCACACCCAGCTGTCGGCTTACAGCACGTGTGCCACAGGGTTTGGGGGTGTCGTGCTTTACGCACACAGTTCAGGGATGTGAAAGAGCAGATTGTACCCGCTGGGTCCCTAGCCGAGGTGACAGCCTCAGGGTCTTTGTATGAACCATTAAAATCTCCCACAGCCCCCTGCCCTGTCCACTTATTTGTACTACAACACAAATTGCTCTTCTAAAGCATTTTTAAAACTTGTATCCCAAGTGTGGTATTGACGCTGAACGCTTTGCAGAAAGACATATGGTGATGTTGGCAGGCGGATTCTCAACCCTGCAGGGTGGCCTGGATGTCAATTAATTCTGTCTGTGCACATTTGCTGGCCCACCAGCAGAAAGTGCAGGATGGTGCCCTGTGGGGGACCGCAGAGGTAGCCGGGAGAAGCCGTCTCTGGAGTGACAGGGCCTGAGACCTTGCAAAGGGATCAGAGCAAACATGAGTAGGACAGGGGTCAAGTCAAAAGCCTGAACTCAGAAAAGCAAACCAGAAACAGCTGCGTGTGGACACCCAGCAAATCCTGAGAACTGGGCCTGACCCCCGCCCTCTCCCCTCCAGCCCTGCCTCCCCGCCGAGACAAATGTGTTAGAAACCTCTCTACATACTACCCGGTATTCTAAATATACAGAGAGTGGCTTTCCAGCAGATGTTATCTGGGTCCTGGGATAAAGAAAACAGTTTCCAAATTTCTTTGTATTTGTGCAGGGACCCCCTGGACCCCCTGGACCAAAAGGACAGCCAGTAAGTTGGTGGGGGGCGGGATGGTGAGGGAAAGGGGAGGGGGGCCTTACGTGTTTGTGTGTGTCCTTCTTGACCATGGAACTGCTTGGTTGATAGCTGTACTGTTTATCTCATGATGCGGACCGTTTTGTAGGGTTTTGAGACAATGTTATAAACTCCAGGGATAAATCCAGTGATGCACCTGGATGGTCACATGAAGTCATTAAGTGGATGTATTGAATGGCTTGTTGCTTGCAACTCACATAGCATTCCTGTGGCTACATGCAAGTCCAACTGGTGGTGAATGTTTGATTAGAAACGTAGACTAGAACAAATCAGGGACAGCTCGTGCTTATCCGTGTGTGTTCATTTACAAGAAGGGACGAGATGCCACCAAAGTTGTGTAGGGAGCTGATGGCGCTCTTCTTACCTGGATACAGGTAGGTTGTACCACAGTGTGATGTCCGCTTCTAGGGTTGTGTTTGGTGAGTTTCAAGCCAGGCTCAGGCCTGATGCTATCCTGTTTTCATCAGAGAAAGATGAGTCAGCTGGCTGGAGCACAGCAAAGTAGGTGGCTTGTTGGAACCTGGTGACAGAATTAGGGTTTAGCGTGACCTCGGAAAGGTAGATAAATGTCTAAGACAAACAGTAGGAGGTTGGCGAGGGGAGTATTTGGTCGAAACTCGACGTGAGTCAGAAATACAGGGCTACCGTTATGAACTTTTCAGAACCATTCTGTGGCCTGCATGTGGCCAAGGACATCTCCCAGCCTGCCCATTCCCAGGCCTGCCCCACGGAAACCCCATCTCTATGACCGCCTGGGGACCTTGGCTGTCCCCACCTCACCCCCAGCTCCCATCACCTCTGACACAGCTTCCAGCTGCGGCTGGAGCTCATTAGGGCTGCTGTCCCCACCACTGGGCTCCCCACTGTCCGGCAGCCTGGAGCAGGCTGGGAACGGCCCAGCGCCAAGAGAAGCGGATGTAGGACGCGGCGGCTGAGCCCCAAGGTCGCCTCAGATCCCCACTTGGCTGCAGCACAAACAGCCCTCACCCTCCGCCCGGTCACTTCCTGGTGACTTGGACTCCGGCTCGTGAGGCAGCGGGGACCTCGGGGTCCCAAGCAAATCGTGTTCTCATCTAGCCTGGCTGCGTTTCTGTGCTTTGATTTCAGCTCCCAGCCAGGTGGGAAAGAAGCAAAGGAAAAGCAAAGATTAATTAAAGGCTTTGTTTTTATTTGCAGAAACTCTCTGGGCATCGGAGAGGGGTGGACAGTGTGGTGTAGAGACAGATCAGATAGCCCCCCCGCAACAGGATCCTCTGTCTCAATGGGTAGGGGCCCTGAGAAGGAAGCAGAGCTGCTGGGAATCAGAGAACAGAGGACTGACTTACGGCATCGTGTCCGGTCAGCCCTCCCACGCACGGCAGCTCCATGAATCTGTCAAATACTTACTAGGTCGCCAGCCTAGCTTTGCTTCTTAAGCAAAAAGGAAGATGAAAAGTTTGGCTAAACCCCAAGAACGCCATCCCCTAAGATCATTCAAAGGGTAGGAAATCTTTCTGTGAAATTAGGATTATTTAACCAAAATGAGAAAGTCTGAGGCAGAGGACGGTATGAATCGTCATCTTCAGATGTGGGATCCAAGGCGGGAAATGGCTGCTCTCTGAGTCCAGAGGGGCCAGAACCCAAGGAAACGCTCTGCGACCCTAACCTGTAGAGCCGGTCTACACGGGATTAAGAGTCGGGAGGACCTGGGATCAGACCTGAGCTCTACCATTTGTTCGCTGTGAGGCTTTGGTCCAAGGGTATGACACCTTCCCCATCTGTGATGCCCAAGCTCATCGTGTGGTGTAGAGGATTAAAGGAGAGAGAAGCAGTTAGCAGGGACCCTGGACTGTCAAAGCCCAGGACCACAAGTAGGGAATCAATAATAGGCAACTTCCCGGTCTGCAGGATTTGAACAATAAAATATATTTCAAAAAGCAGATGGCAAAGTGTTCCCAAGGGTGACAGAATAACTGTTCTTACTCCACTATTTTTCAGGTTTTGCTTAAAGTACAAAATACAAGTCTCTTAGAAGCACGGCTGTATTAAAACACTATCATTTTTATGAACCGCGGAGTTTTTGTCACTTAAGGTTTAATCTTAGTGAATGCTCAGAACCCACTGTCTGTAACTGGTACCACTTTCTGTAACTGCTACAGCATCCCGATTTGCTCCTGTTCACTTTATGTGATATCTGGAATGGACCCAGATGTTTATTACACAGTTTATATGTGGAAATAGCAAAAGAAAAGACGTTAATCCTTTTGTATCAATTAGTTCCTGGGGGCTGAAGCCAGAATATTACGCAAGGATAGTTATCCAGTAATGTTGCAGACACATAGATAATAGATTTCTTTTTCTAAAAAAAAAAAGTAATTTTATTTCACCGTGATTATTGACTTTAAACTTACAGAAGCCATTTATCTTTCAGGGCAACAGAGGACTTGGTTTTTACGGAGAAAAAGGAGAAAAGGTAAAGGAAACTTAATAGATTGAATTAGGAAATATTGACAGATCATTTTAATGTCTTCGTTTTATGCTCTTATCTTGAGGTGCTCTGCAAACAGACCGTTTGCAAAGGAAACAATCACTGTAAAGTGTCAGGTTACGAAACAGGCGCCAGTGGTGGTTATGGATCAGTAAGACTGTAGAAGGCCCGGACCTCTGACGCACACGTAACTTCAGCCGTCTTCAGCAGCTAGAAAGTAAAGGCATTTCCCTGTGGTGTCCTCTGACATGGGGCATCCAGAGGAGATTGAGGAAGACAGAGCAGCAGACAACGTGGAGCCAGCTCAGAGGCCAGGGGGCACGGCCGGCTCAGGCTGGGGGGACGTGGCCGGCTCAGGGACCAGGGAGCGTGGCCGGCTCTGGCTGGGCTCAAAGGCAGGAAAGAGGCCACGTGGACTCTTGCAGTTCCCCCACGGTGCCAAGGTTCAAAGGCGTCGTGGCCTTTGAGAGGAGCCCCTGAGATCAAGTGTGTGAGAAGCTCAGCTGGGCACCCACAGCCACAAGCAAAGCCTCGCAGAACGCAACCCACTGCATTCACTGCAGAACCTGAGTGCCCACCGCCAAGCGGATTTGTTCCCTTGGTCTCACTTTTCACGCATTTTCACTTTTCTTCCCATTTTGCTTTTTGACTGAACAGCAGACTCAGTACAATCCCGTACTGCTCAGGTGTGACAAGGAAAGACTTCCTTCTTTGTGTGAATTCCATAGGAAAAAACACAAGAGAAAAACATTGGAAGATCCAAATTCATAAAAATTGAAAGTCTTGTATGATGGAATATAAGAAAATAGTAAGATAACGAAGAAAGAAGAAAAGTCTGGGAAGAAATCATCGGGCGGAAAGGAGAATAGTCACATTAGATAGAATGAGAATGAAGTTAATGTCTATAATCCACAAATATTAATAAAATAGTAATAATAGCATCAAGGCCCCCATAGGTAAAGGGGAGCCGAACAGTTTTAGGTATTTTTTAGCTGTAATATTAGCAGACATTCAGAATATACTGTGAAGTGCCACTTTGGACGGCTAATAACATCATCTCAGTTTGCTCCTGTTCATGTTATGTGATATCTAAGCTCAAATCTGTATTATATAGTTTATATGTGAAAATAGCAAAAGAAAAGGCAGTAACTTCCTTTTTGTGTTAATTCCTGGAGGTGAAATCAGCATATTACACAAGGATAGTGGTCCAGTAATGTTACAGATCGAAGGTTTCACCACCTGTGCATCACATACAAAAGCGTTTCTTGATGATGATAAAAAAGCTAATTAAAGCAGTCCTGAGATATTACGTTTATTAAAGATGCTGCTCTTTATTATATAAAAACCCCCTTAACTGGTGAAGTAGTGGTGAAACTGGACTGGTCTTTCATTTCTTAGGCATTTCTTATGTCTTGGTACCAATCTTAGAAAGCAGTAGCATAACACATAGCAAGAACCACCAAGATATTTAGCCTCCAGACCTAGTAATTTCCTTGTATAGAAATTCATCGTAAGTAGATAATTCCACAGAAGCAAATGCAGCCCCAAATTGTGACCAGCTTGTATGCATAAATTCTAAGTGCTTCATTTTTTTTTCTTTCTTTCTTTCTTTATTTTTGGGTGTGTTGGGTCTTCGTTGCTGTCCACGGGCTTTCTCTAGTCTCAGCGAGCGGGCGCTACTCTTTGTTGCGGTGCGTGGGTTTCTCATTGCGGTGACTTCTCTTGTTGCAGTGCACAGGCTCTAGGCACGCGGGCTTCAGTAGTTGTGGCTCGCGGGCTCTAGAGCACAGGCTCAGTAGTTGTGGCGCACGGGCTTAGTTGCTCCGCGGCGTGTGGGATCTTCCCGGACCAGGGCTCGAACCCGTGTCCCCTGCATCGGCAGGTGGATTCTTAACCACTGTGCCACCAGGGAAGTCCCCTCTAAGTGATTCTTCATGCAAGTAGCAATCAAATAATTTTACCTTACGATTATTTTATTCTATATATGATTTTTATCTTATGATTATAACACTATAAAATCGGTGTACGTGTGGTAAGTAATATGCAAAGATAAAAACAGCAGTTTGCGGTGGGATTGTGCTTTTATTCAACCTTGGTCGTGAATTTTCAATGTAAAGACAGCTGCTTTGCTAAACCATTCACAGGGCGACATGGGACAGCAGGGACCCAGTGGGATTCCACCAGACAACAGTTACGTCGAGAGGCCCAAAAGTGACGTGATCCTCCCAGAGCTGTATAAGGTAAAGGGACTTCAGCAAAATTGATGTATTCCCAGTTGAACGAAAAACAGGAGGAGAAGAAAAGGTAACTTTCTTTGCTCTCATTCAAACAGTCGCATTCAAAGTGGAAAAGCCCTCACCGCCAAATTGGCAAACTATGTATGAAAGCACTGATCACAGTCACACGAGTGTATCAGGACATCACTGTAAATAATTATGATGAATTTGAAACAACACGAGAATCCATTTAAAAATCTCAGGTCTGTCCTAAGTCTCTAGTATAGACATAGTTAGTGGTCAGAGCGCAGCTCAATGCCAGGATATGGAGCTATCTGAACAAATGTTGTATTCGGCAAAATAAAACCTACTTTTAGGTGGGTTTTGCCGACGTGGAGCATCATCGTGGGCTTTTTGGATCAAAGTCAGTTTTCTGACTCATAATTTCTGTTAAGGTTTTGTTTGATTAAAAGCATACTCTTGGAGTCTAAATAAAAATGAACACCCTTCTCTACCACTCACTCACTCAGACAGACCACTTGCCCTTCCTAAGCCTTCAGGTCCCCTTGTTCCTGATAAAGACCGAAGCACTGACCTGGTAGAATCCTGACCTCATAGGGCTGCAGAGCGGAGACCCGGGGGAGACGCACCAGAACAGGTCACGGGAACCAAAGGAAAGATCCCAAATGTGGAACATGATTCCTGTCTCTCAAGTATCTGTCAAGGTGGGGCGTGGGTGCTGAGTCACGGATAGGAGAGCGCAGGCTGGACCCCGGCCACGGTTGAAATCAGCCTGGGCAGCTGCGGCCGTTATGAGCGACGTGACCGGTGACGAAAGTGGCCTGGAGGTGGCTGATGTGTGGCCAGACGGGGTGGTTATGTACCAGTTGAGTTCAGAGCAGGACGTCCCTGGACAACCAGGCAGGAGGGGGGCCTCCACAGAGCCATCAGGGTGGATCCAGGAGGGACTTTGGCTCCTGGGGGTGACCTGACCATCAGCAAGGTAGAGCCTCTGTCCAGTTTCAGGACAGGAGCCCAGGATGGAGTGAGGCCAGAGCAGATCTGATCCATGCTGAGATGCTCAAAGCATCTGAATCAGATTTCCTTCATTTTCCACAGCCAAGAGGGGGTAGGTTCTGGGGCTGGGCCCAGCCAGCCTGCAGGGGGCAGTCTTGACCTGCAGGAATCCTGGGTGCTGGCCTAGGACTGATGGGGGAAGGGACCCAACTGGTCACTACATTTCTTTCCCCATTTTAGGCTAAGAGAAGTGGGAAAACTATATCACGTAAAGCTGACATTGCTTTCCAAAGCTTCTCTCGCTCAGGGTTTCAACACGTTCCCAATGAGCCTTGTCCTCAGAGGACCCACCTAACAATCTTTCACTCAAATGAATGTTATGATCAGGAGCTGTCCCCTGGGCGTGCGCCCCCTGCCACAGAGGCCACTAAAGGCAAATCACGGGCAGAAGAGAGACAGCCTTGCGATCATACCAAAGATAACACACAATTTCATCTGTATTGTGAAAGTCCAGGAGAAATAGCACATTTTTCCCCTTGAATGTTGAAGCTGCAAAAGTTAGGGGTCATTTGTTACAATTCATTTATATTCATTATTTACAGTTTTGTAAAATACTTTTCACCTCATATCATAAATCCTGATCAATTTTAAATACTACTGTTCTCGAATTAATGAGCATTTCTTGTCTTTCGTATTCTGTGCAGGGTGAAAAAGGAAGTGAGGGGGAACCAGGAAGAAAAGTAAGTCAGGAATAAAGATGCTTCGTCTCACTGGTGGCTCCCAAATTCTCGGTGTTCCCATCATAATGATAGACTGTGTCTGGGTTGTAACAACCTGCAACTTCTGGTTTCCGATCCATTTGTCTACAGCCAGAAAGTATGATCATTTTTTACGCTGTTTTCCAGAAAACAGTTTCAGAATGTCTTCATTCCCCAGTCAACACCAGCTAATCAACACTTTAGCTCATAAATGAATCTAAACCCTTTAAAAGAAAAGAAGTGCCATGGAGGGGCTGGGTGGGTCTGGTGGTGGCTTCCTTGCTGGGGTCCAGCCGTGTCATCGCCCTGCCCTCCCTGATCTGGGTCATGCCTGCCCCGTATGCCCAGTCCTCCCGGTTGTCACTTACTAGGTGACGATGACAGGTGACATCCTGGGTTGACGGCCATCCAGGCCGACTGCAGACATCCTGGGGCTCCACCGTGTGCGGAGCTGGAGTAGACACACAGGGGCAGGACGGCCGCTGTCGGGGCACTAAGAATGGACCCCCGAGCAGGCGGAGCGTGAAGTGTGGGCGCTCTCAGGTCTCTCTGTTCTCTCCTAGGGCATTTCCATGAAGGGAGAAGAAGGAATCATGGGCTTTTCAGGAATGCGGGTAAACCATGCCTTCTACACCAGCCGTTTGCTTTGTATTGTCTGGTTTTTTTTAAAGACTTTATTTTTCTTTAATTTTTTATTGAAGTGTAGTTGATATACTGATACGATGTCATGTGTTATAGATCTACAGGTGGCGTTGCACAATTTCCAAAGGTTCTACTCCACTTACAGTTATTATAAGATGTTGGCCAGATTCCCTGTGTTGTACAATGTATCCTTATAGCTTACTTATACACAGCAGTTCCTACCTCTTAATCCCGTATGCTTAGGATCACAGCAAAGTTGACCCGAAAGTACAGAGATTTTCTCTGCACATCCTTTTGCTCTCCGACACAAAGCTTCCCCCTGCTGTCAGCGTCCTGCCCCTCCGTGATCTGTCGGCTGCGATCGTGGGCCTGCATTGACTGACACACCATCATCACCCACTACCTGCGGTCTTTAATACCGTGCACCTCCGCCTGGGCCGGGGGCAGGAGCAGAACTCAAACACATTTCTTCTCGTATCAGGCTGAATTGCTTAGTGGTAACAAAAATGTAGGCTGGCTCCAACAAAGAAGTTGATTTCTTGTGGCCCTACGAGTCCAACAAAAATGTCCCTGGTGGGGTGGAAGGGGTGGGAGTGGGGAGTCTTCTCCCGAGGAAGCTCGGCCACCTGTCGCTTCTGGGCCCGCGGGCAGATGTCCCTCCATCGGCCAGGGCTCAGTCAGCTGGCCACACCCAGCCCCAGGTGAGCTGGAAACGTGGCAGAGCCAGGAAGAGAGAAAGTGGCCTTGTGGTGACCACTTGGGGGCCACAGCTACTCAGAGGACATGTGTTACAATCTCCAAAAGTAAGAACGAAGGCTCCTGAGAGCAGTGGAGCGCAGGCCTCTTTCTGGCTTTACTGTTTTTACTGTACTGTTTATGGATTTCTCCAAATTTCTTTAAGTCGTGGACAGGGTGCGTTCCATGAAAGTGTCCCTAAAATGACCCATCTCCTCTAGGAAAGAAGAGGAGGCTTCAGATGGTTTTGATACTGGCTTAGCAAAGTATTTTACTTTAGTCCACGGCGGGTGCCATAACTGTGCCCTCCGGGAAATGTCACTGCATATTCTGAGCTGTTACCACTTCTGTTTTCTGTTCAACCCAGGGTGCCCCTGGCTTCGATGGTGAGAAAGGTTCACCGGGACAGAAAGTAAGTTTGAGACATGAAATGCAATCTGCTTCAGGCCTGAAACACCTTGCAAAGGTCACATACAAAGACTGGGGCATCCCAGAAGAAAATGTCCCCAGAGAAAACATTTAAAACTTTCCCAAGTTTACAGTAGCAGAAATAATGCTTCCTCCCAGATCATTCTCAAAGCGTAAGCGAGCTCATTTACGTTTTCTCTCGTTTGGCAAAAGCCAGCCCTGGGGTCCTCTCCCTCTGAGCCTCCCGTCACCCGGCCCGCACCGGCCACGGCTCCCGTGGTTTCCAGCCTGCCCCCTCCTCGGTGTCACCACCAGTGCGTCCTGTAGGAAGGTTGCCAACATGGCGGCCACAGGTCCTCCCACATTTTTTATGTATTGATCTCTCACATTTTGGCACTTCGCTTACCTTCCGTGGTGACCCAAGTTGTTGTTTTTATCCTGTGTTATATGGGCAGATTTTTGGCCATTTTTGTAGGAAGAAAATGGTAGCTGAGAAATGTCTATAAATCTGCATCGGGCTTAGAAGTTGTCTGAATGCTAGCTCAGATGGGCGAGAAAACGTAGGAATCGATTTTCTTAAGTAATGATTTCTTTATTTTCACTATTTGCTGTCTTCACTAACTCAGGTAGAGAGTGCGCGGGCCAGCCCTGCCCACTGCAGACCCCCAGCACGCTCCCCAGAGGCGACCCCCGTGCACGTGGGCCGGGTGTTCAGATCAGGGCTCGCACAGGCGGGGCGTGTATTTTTACATGCATGTAACTTAACCAGGGAAAATGAACATTTCATCCCGTTCCGCGGTCCTCCGTTCATGTTTTTCACCCAACGCTTCTCGGGGGCTGTCCCACGTCAGCACAGGTAGCGTTGTTTGCACGGGGCGGTTACGTCGCACTGGACACGGCTCAGTCGGGATGCCTGCTCACCGACTCCGCAGTCACTCCAAGCTCCGTCAGGGCTCCCAGACTGTCTCGTGGGATGGCCTCTAAGCAGGAGGTCACTTTTACTATCAGAGAAATTTGCCTTCACTTTCGAGTCTTCAGCTCCACCTAGGATGAAAGGAAGTCCATCTAAACCAGAGGCCCAACGCGAAAGCACCAAATTAATCTTAGTTCATTCTAAATAATGTAACTTTCAGCATACGTGCTCCTGGATTTCAAAATATGCAGTAAAATAATCAGATAACATATACACTTTATCCCATTGGCATTCTGAATTTGGGGCGGGGGGGCTTACTGTATATATTCTTTAGCAAGAGGGAATAAATTTCTAGATTTTTTAAAAGCTTTTCATATCTATCCAGATACGACGTGGCTCATAAGGGTAAACTTTGTCTTTCAATCCATATTCAAGAGAATTAGAAGGCAGTCATTATTAGCATTAGATATTTTTTTTCAGTGAAGAGCAAAAACTTCTAAATGAAAAGGTTTAAGGATTCCAGTTGGTGTGAACTAAAATTTTTCAAAACCCATCTTGGGAGAAGGTTTTAATAGATGGATCAGGTTGCCAACGCCCGACCCCACTGGTCAATCGTGAAATCACAACAGTGGGGGCAGTCGGCACGTGTGACTCAGTGGGAAGGACTCGGGACCCGCCAGGAACAAATCTTGTTCAAAAAAGATGAACCTGAGACTAAGGAGGCCCAAGAGCTAACAACTAGTTTAGAGAAAATCTGGGGGATAAAGGAGCACGTTGTGCAACTCCACAAGGATGGAGTGGACCAAATCCACCACACAGGGCGTTCACGGTACAAATGACCCAGTTTCCTCAACGGCAGCGACAAAAGGTTCCAAAGTAGAAAGGAAGAGAAAACCGTTATGAATTACAGGCAAATTAAGAGACATTTCAACCAAATGTCATAGTTTGCCTTTTTTTGAATCCTGATTCAGACAAAGCGACTTTAAAAAGACATGTTTGAGATTAAAATCAGGGGAAATTGAACACAACATGGGTAGTAGGTGATCTTAACAAACTATTGTTGATTTTATTAGACACAATGGACTGTGCTTACCTCTTTAAATTATATTATTATATAATTATTATATAATTGAAGTATTAATTAAATTATTAATTTAATATATTTAAATTATTAATTTAATTATGTAATTATTATAGAGCACTAAACATCTTTCCTGCAGGGAAGCAGAGGACCGGATGGTTTCCAAGGCCCTGATGGATACCCAGGACCCAAGGTGGGCTCAGTTTTCATTTGAATTGGGATGACTTCCCCTTATTTCCCTTGGGTGGTGTTCTGATCACCTCCTAAACACCCTGTTGGAGAAAGAGGCCTCCTCCATCCTGTGTCATGTAACTGATCACACGACACCTGGCGCTGAGAGAGGAGGTGGACGTTCACCTATGAGTCACCTGTGTCAGGATGCTGCATGCCATATGGGGCCACGTAGAGGTGGCGGTGGGGACCTGCACCCGGAGCAGAGTGAACCAGGGGGCTGAGAGACGCAGGCATCGTAGTAACAAGAGGGTAGGGGCCCCTGGTTCCCGAGGGGGACACGACTGACTTGTTTGAATAATCCCACGGGCGGGCAGGGAGATTGAGGACCAGGGAGGGGGTGCAGCTGCTCCAGCTGGTGGGGGAACTAGCCGGGTTGGGGGGCATCTACCACCAGGTGGGCCATAGCTGGTAAGGATGGAGGGGACTCACAGTCAGGCCTTACGGGCCCTGTGAGGCTCAGGGACATCAAGGCAGCTCATGGAATTCCAGGTCTCGCCGTCCAGACAGTGTTGGATCAGGTGCCGTCACACCACCCCAGCTTGGCCCCATGGGCAGCTCAGGTGCGGTCATGAACACAGAGGAGTCTGCCCTGAGGAAGGCGGTCACCTGGCCACTTCCGGAGATTGACGAGGGTCTCAGAGTGAGGTGGGCACCGGTGTGTCCGTCCTGGTGTGTCCAGCTGGTGGCTGGGATGCCCGGACGTAGCAGCACAGCATCGTGGACGTGGAGCCCGGACGCCGTCCATGGTTCTGTGACTCAGAGCAGCCTCCGCTGGGCTCATGGTCGCTTTCAGTTCTGTTCTTTGGAAACAGGCATAGTGTCCAAAACTCCAAAAGGCCAGCCTCACGTTCTTTCGTTTTCCTCTTTTCTCTCTCCAGGGAGAAACGGGTGAACCAGGCCCCCCCGGCCCACCAGCCTACTCCCCGCATCCTTCCCTGGCCAAAGGTCTGTATGCCACTTGTCCTGCTTTCTCGTCTGTTGTGGACACAGAGCCATGACCTTGTGAGATTTTCTGAGCAAAACAAAGCCAAAAAAGAAAAGTGTTTACGCGTTAATGTTTAGCACTTAAACGTTGGGGCATCTCAGTCTTGTGGGCCCTCCCTACCTCGTGGCTTACGCGGGGTGTCCTGGAGAGACCCCCACTTTGCCTCTGGCTGAGAGAGTGCTCACCACTTTCCTCCGCTGGGAAAGGCTTTCATTTCCACATACCTTGTGCGGGTTCTGGTTCTGCCACCTGCAGCATCGCTATAGAAACCCAGCCCTCGTGCCCGCCAGGCCTCCATGGGCGCCGTCCCAGCCACTTCACTGGTTTCTGGGCCAAACGCGCCGAGATGCTTACGCCCCCCGCTCACCGGTCCGGAGCCTGGGATTGATCACGGTCCATAGTCTGGAAACAGTCAGAGCCTTTTAAACTTCAAAGAATTAAACCTCCAGGCATTTGCACCTGAGCTCGTACAGGAAGATGATCCCACGGTCACAGTTGACCTCTGAGTGTCAGTGAGGGATTCTGCACGTGTTGTGGCTTGTGCTGTCCTTGTTAGTTTAGCTCAGCCTCCCATCGGCACGATCTATTAAAATATAATTCTAGTTCTGCGCTTAGAGCAACGGTCTGTGAACCTTCTTGAATGTGCGTCCTTCTAGGTTTAAAAAGAAAGTGTTTTCAGCACCCCACCAAGTAATAGTATGAATATTTATTTATGGATAATTTATCCATGATACAGGATGTTCCCTGAGGTCAGAGATTTTAGCCTGTGTGGTCACTACTGTATCCTCAGTTCTAGAACAGTCCAGGAACACGGTAGTTGCTCAGTAAATGTTTACCTGAATGACTGAATACTGCATGTGCTAAAACATGTACATCAGATAGGGATTTTAAAGGGTGAGATTTTTTTTAAATGAAGATGCTCTAATGTTTCCTTCCTGTACCCAGTAGGTCATCTGTCTCACCCTATTATCTATGCCCAGGGGTCAGGGACTAACCTTCCTGCTAAGGTGTGAACCATCTGCTGGTTTAATACCTTTGCTTGTCTTCATCCAACGATGGGGAAACTATAGACAGAGCGAGGCCAAGGACAAGGCCAGGTGGGGTCCCCTAGAGGTCTATCTCCAGGGTGACATGAAACCATCGATGAGTATATTTCGAATAAACTCAAACCTGGGAGTCCACACCACCGAGGAGCCAGCTTCCCGTCCTTCTCTGGGGAGCCCAACACGTCTGCCAAGCCAGAAACCCCAGGGACCCGACATGAGGTTGACTTACTGTTGGTGATTTTAGTGAAATGGAAATCATGTCTTTGAGACTTTGGGAACTTAATTTTTTTTTATTTTGCAACCCACTTTTTTAAAATTTATTTTTTTTTATTGAATGAAAGATTCTTTAAATTCTATAGTGCTTTACAGTTTTCAAAAGTTTCACACACATGATTTCATATAATCCCTCAATAACCCTTTTGTCCCCCTATCCCTATACGGCCCCTCCTCCCTTCCCTCGCCCCACTAGTAACCACTGGTTTGTTCTCTAGATCTGTGTCTCTGCTGCTTTTTTGTTATATTCACTAGTCGGTTGTATATTTTAGATTCCGTATATAAGTGATACCATACAGTATTTGTCTTTCTCGGTCTGACTTATTTCACTTAGCATAATGCCCTCCAAGTCCATCCATGTTGCTGCAAATGGCATTATTTCATTCCTTTTTATGGCTGAGTAGTACTCCATTGTATATATGTACCACATCTTCTTTATCCATAAATCTGTTGATGGGCACTTGGGTTGCTTCCGTACCTTGACTATTGTAAATAGCGCCACAGTGAACACTGGGGTACACGTGTCTTTTTGAATTAGTGTGCTTTGTTTTTCTGAATATATACCCAGGAGCGGAATTGCTGGGTCATATGGTAGTTCTATTTTTAGTTTTTTGAGAAACCTCCATGCTGTTCTCCATAGTGGTTGCATCAATTTACATTCCCACCAACAATGTAGGAGGGTTCCCTTTTCTCCACGTCTTTGCCCACACTTGTTATTTGTAGACTTTTTGATGATGGCCATTCTGACATGTGTGAGGTGATACTGGGAACACAGTTTTTAAAATTAACATTGGTGATGTCTCCTTCGCACTCATCAGAAAGCTCCCTGACTGAGAGCCCGGAATGCATTCAGCTCCCCTCACCACCCTGCATTCCTGGAAGCCACACCGGGACAGTGGGTGGTCAAATTTCCTTTCCCCCAAGTGCAGGGTGAGAAAGTCAGCAGCCACCCTCCTTGCCTCTTACAGCGGAGTTCCTGCGTCCTGGGTGAGCTGGAAGGCTGACCAAGCTCCAGGGCTCCTTGGAGTGAGAGGTTGACCCATGAGCAGATTCTGTCATGGAAGAGAGGAAAATACATGTACCTCTCACCAGGCAGCATTGCGGGAGCTTTGTCAAAACGCAAAGGAGTCGAAGAGCTTTGCATTGAAAAAAATGATTGCAAAATGTAACTAAAAAGTGACCTTGCTCTTTTCCCAAACACTTGAGAAGACCTGTGGTTTTCAATTTTATTTTGTCTCTTTTTATTGTCGCGGTAATGGCTGACATTTGTATGGTGCTGACTGAGCACACTCCAGGCAATGAAGCAAGTTGTTCTAATTTGCACCAGTCCATTGATTTACTCCTTGTAAAGACCCTTTGAGATGGGGGCTGGTGTTGGCCGCCATGTAATGATGGAGAAATTGAGGCACGGAGAAGTTGGGTAACTCGCCCCAGATCGTGTACGTAGCAAGCCAAGGAGCAGGACTCAGACCCGGGCCACCCCTGTTCCAGAGCCCAGCCCTCCGTCCCCTCTGCAGGCAGCCGAGCCCAGCACGGGGACGCAGACTCACATGTGCCACCCCTTACAAACGCGTCTGGCGTGAGGCCCAGCGAATCCCTTCTTATCTTAAGGACTTTCTCTTAAGATTAAAACATTAAAGATCACATAGTGATGTGATCTCTCCTAACAATTACTAATCGCTGTACCATGAAACATCATACGCTCTCCACTTTCCCAGTTGTAGACCAGAAAAACCCGCGATGCAGTAAAGCATTGCTGTTCACACAGCCAGGGAGCACAGCAAAGCCCCTTGGCATTTGTTTACTTAGGGAAAAGGTCTGTAAGAATCTTCACGTCTGCCATTCATCCAGCCAACAGCAATGAAAAGCTGATCCGGGCAAGAGCTGGGGCTCAGGGGAAGAGGGGTTCAGAGAGAGTTGGCCCCCGTCGCCCCCCAGCTCCCCCCGTGGTGCCTGGTGCAGGAGGGTCCAAATCGTCTCATTCATTCTTCATTCCCGCTGACTCAGCTGTTATGCAACCTGATCTTCCACGACCCTGTTCACCCGTACCCCACCCCCCGCAGGTGTCCTGCTCCGTGCTCACCTGCTTCACTTGGGCTGATGTCCTCTGTGGACGTCCTTCCCCTGACCGTCCTCTGCCCTCCCCTCCCCTGTCATCTGTCTCCATCAGCTGTCAGCTTACCTTCTCATGAAGCCTCACCCCGCTGTGACACTGGGGCTGTAATGCTATGCACACGCGCTTTTACGGGAATCAGATGTCAGCCAAGTGTGTAGCGCTGAGTCTGCACACTCAAGGGCTCAAAAATACTGTCCACTTCTATTATTCTCATGCTCTGTGGTCCCTCCATGTCAGACTTCCCCCCAAATAATCCTCCCCTCCTTTGAAACCTCTCTGTATCTTGTTGGCGTTCTGTTCCTCTCGTGTTTTATAACATTTATAGGGATCTTTTATCAGTCCTCTTTGGTTGAAAATGAGCTCCTTGAAAGCAGGGGCCACCATAGATGAAACATTTAGACACCGCCGGCCCCATGCGATGGACAGAATATCAGTAAATATACGTTCAACGGAAAAGTGAACATCTGCCTTGAGTCCTGGACGACAGTCTTGTTCATAACGTGGGGCCTGTCTTGGTTCCAGGTGCCAGAGGGGACCCAGGATTCCATGGAGCCCCCGGGGACCCAGGAGCCCGGGGGGAGCCTGGAGACCTCGGCTTGCCAGGCCAGCCTGGGACATCCATCGGAGATGAAGGTAACGTGCTTCCAACGGCATCGAAACTGAGACGTCCCCTCGGGTCTCACACAAACCCCTGCCCCTCGCTGGCTGCACGGTCCCCCAGTCGGCGCTCTGTCTCATAGGCTGGCCCAGCAGCTCTAATAAATCTCGAATACGTGTTGGGATGTCGTCACAGAAGCACGCATCTGTGACAGTGACTCCCTCACTCGGTCGGAGGTGTGCTGACGATACCTCACGTGATTCTGTCACTTGGCCGGGAAGAGCACGGGTGTCGTCCAGCGTTATAACAACTCTCGGTCCGTCGTCTGGGGGCCAGGAGAGGGGCTTCTTCAAGTGGAAAGATAGTGATGAACTATACCGGCGGCGTTGCCCTTTAAGTCACTGATGGGACTGTAAACCACTGGCCCAGCTGGGGGCCTCCCGGGGCGGGAACGCCGGCGCGGGCGATTGAATCTCAGAGGTCTCACGCTGCTGTGATCGCTGTTGGATTTTCAGATGAGAAGAGAGGCTTACGGGGCGAGATGGGACCCAAAGGCTTCACAGGAGAGCAGGGCATCCCCGCCCTGTACCCCGGCCTGCCGGGAGCTGACGGAAAGCCAGGACTCCGAGGTCCCCCAGGGTTCCCGGGACCACCTGGCCCAGACGGTAAGTGGAGGGAAACTCAAGGGACGTCGTGCCAGTGTCCAGACAAAGCCTGGCCCCGGTTGGATTTTCACTTGGGATTTTCTTGTAAATAATTCCGTGAACTAGGCAGTGGGCAGTGTGAGAGTGTGGTGGGCACTCTGGGGTGCAGGCAGGAGAGGCCCGCCCTGACAAACAGCCTCTCCCCTGGGTTAACCAACGCGATAGGCAGCCTTGGTGATCTGGGCCCCCGAGGAGCCAGAGCTACAGCTGAACAGGTGACGCTGCTTCACACCAGGAGTGGCTGCACCACCTGTAACGGGACGTGGCAGCCCTTGGCGGGGCCCAGACGGAAGATGCTGAGAGTCTACAGACTGGACAGGCACGGCGTCTGGACCCTCATGCTGTCGGGCACGAAACTGAGTTTCCAGGTTCTGATGCAACCGTGGCTCATCTTTCAGCTGAGCTCCAAGGAGCCTTGCCCTCCAAAACAGTTATTCTCTCAGCTTCCAGCTTCAGGGTTATGCTTTGAACATTGTAAAATCGAACTAAAAAAGAGGTCACTATTTCTGTCTCTGTGACATGGACACAATTCAGCATCTTCTTTTCAAAATATTTGACTTTTAATTCCTGATGTCACCCCCCGCTCATCTCTGACAGATTCCCCTCTTCACATGTGCTAATGGATAGTGTGTGAGTTCAGTGAAAGGTAGATCGAGCTTGCTTTCAGAAGCCAGCTTCTCATTGCTGTCTCTGTAGAAGGAAAACTGTTGGACGCATGAGAAGCACATCAGTACACGCTCCTTCCACTAAAAATTCAGCAGTCACTTCTCTGTTGTCTTCCACGTTAAATTTTAAGCTACTAAGGCTCTACGTTCCCAATTTTCCTTCAACTGCAAAAAGCAGATTCTCACGTTCTTTTGAAAAATTCGGGGTGCAGACATTTCCCTGGAATTTGCCAAATACTTTGAGCACTGTTATCACGCATCTTTTTTATTATCCTGGCAGTAATATCTATTACTGCGGCATCTGTGATAATGGCTAAGTTTCTGTGAACGTTACATATCCTGAGTAAATGGTATCTGTTGAGTTTTCCTTTTTTGGCAACAGAACATGATGTGTTAAAAATAAAAGCATAAAAATACAGCCTCTTCAAAAGACTGTGATTGAAGGCTAACCTTGCCATCATTCCTGTAACTAAATTCCATTTTGATAGACACAAACACATACCATCTGGCTTTGTACGTCTTGCTTAGTAAATCTATGATTTACCAATGTAAGTCATCTGTAAACAAATTAACTAATTTCCGGTCCATGTGGTTAACTGAAGGGAGAATTTATAAAACAGATGGAATGGTGTCTGATACATTTTATCAACTTCAGTTCTCCTTGAAATGTTTATTTTATCTTATGAGACACATTGCTCCCAAATCACTTTTTTAAAAGCAATCTCTTGTACAAAAAGTAGCCAACCTTAACGGCCTTTTAAATATTTTTGTGTAGAGTCATAATTTAACATCGATGACCTTGAGTCCCAAAGAGTTCTTCAGCGCTTTCCCTGGAATGAAACCGTTGGATTCTTTTCCCGTTAACTGCATTTCACTCAGTTTTATGTGTTGCTACTGATGGAAACCAGAATTTTTACTCTTTTGCCGCTCCAGCAAAATCAAACCGTGAAGCCGGTTTTCTTTCTGAGCTAAACGTTTTGCTTACGTCCAGTTCAGCTCAGGTAACTGAGTCGACTGCCGGGGCTCTAGAATAAGTCAAACTACTGCCAGGTTTATTACGGCCACTGACCTCCTCAGGAAAATCACTTTGGAAACATCGCAGAGGTGCACTGCTATTCTTTTTTTGTTTTTTTTTTTTTTTTCATCAGGAGATCCCTTTATTTTTTTTAATTAATTTTTATTGGACTATGGTTGCTTTATAGCGTTGTATCAGCCTCCACTGCACAGCAAAATGACTCAGCCGTACACATACAGAGATCCCCTCCCTTTTGGACTGCCCTCCCATTTAGGTTACCACGGTGCATTAGGAAGAGTTCCCTGGCACAGTGCTGTTCTTTAGGACTTGCTTGAAATTATGAATTTACCAGATGAAGAAAAAAGCAGTGTAGGAAGGAGGGAGGATGGAACCTTAAGATGGCCCAAAACTGCCTTTTCTGTCTAGATTTGCAAACGCTGTGAAGCATACCCACAATGTCTTCGTCTCAGATTTTAAAAGCCAACGTCCCTGGAGTATCTGTGATTAAATAACTACCTGTAATACTAGCTTCTCCTAACATATCGGGAGAATGTGGAAACATAGCATAAAGCCCTCAGCCCACCGCTAGGCTGACATGCTGGTGACCTGGTCACCAGTGACCTGTGGAGCCACATCCTGGGCACCATTTGCTCTGTCAGCAGCCTCCCAGCGGTACAGGGGGCAGCCGGCACCCCACACACACACTCTCTTCTCCAGCTCCCCTCCCCCCACGCCTTGTCATCTCTCCCCTTCTTTTTGCGGCTCCTTTGCTAGGTCTTCCTTCTTCCCCCTCCACCATCCCATGGGCAGTGGAGCTCCTGTCTGTGTCTCTCTATCTAGCACGCTCCCGCATTCACAGGAATCTAAACACCAGTTAGGTGCCAGCTCTCCCTAACTGTGTCCCTAGCCCAGTTCAGTCTGCTGAGCTGCAAACTCATCCCGGCTGTTAGCTGGACACCTCGTCACCACTGTGTGTCTCACGGGCATCTCCAAATTTGCATGCCCCAAACCGAACTCTGGGTCTCCCCTCCCCAGCTCCCCACCCAGCATGGTCCCCTCCTGGGCCTCAACCCATCTCCACATACCCCGGAGCTCGGGCCAGAGTCCTGGGAGTCAGTACCCAGCAGTGGTGCTTCCCAGGAATGTGCAGCCCAGTTCCCACCACGAGATGGCGCTCTGCTCAAGTGGGACGCGGAGCGTTTTGTGGGCTTTTAGAGTCTGTTTCTTACACCCTCACCCGGATGTCCCTGCTTGGAATTATCAGAGCCCTGCACATGGTGAAAGGATGCCTGAAGTACCGTGATCCTAGTGATGGGGGTGGGAGAATCGCAAGTTATCTACATGGTTACGTGTGTGCACCCAAAGGAGTGAAAGAGGAAAGATGGTGGGGTCTGGGGGCAGGGGCGTGCACAGGCGCTCGCGTGTTCCAGAGGAGAGGACAGAACTGGGGAAGCCGGTTCATTTTAACATCTTTTACTGTTTGGGTTTTCTGTCATGCTGGGAACCAGAAGTTGCAGTAGTCTTAGAACCCAAGTTGAAGTAAAACACGTGGTTAAAAAAACCTAAAGTCTTCTTTGGACTCAGTGTTTCCGAAAAGTAAAGATTTCTATTTCTAGACTTCAATGGAAAAGCTAAAATCATAGGCGTTCACATGTGTTTCCAATCCTGGAAGCAAAATGGCCACAAAACATAAAGTCTCCGTGTCTTTGTGCAAGTAGTCGGGATGGAATTGGAATGGGGGCCATTTTCTGTTGGGAGACTCGGCTGTAACCCTTCCCACACGGGGTGGGGGGATAGGGGGTGGGGGCATACGGGGTCCTGGGCTGTGCTAACGTGCCGTCCTTGTGGGTTTTCTCCTCAGGTTTCCTTTTCGGCCTTAAAGGAGCAAAGGGCAGGGTGGGCTACCCTGGACCTTATGGTTTCCCCGGGGCTCGCGGACAGAAAGGATGGAAAGGTGAGGAGTCCGGGAACAGCAGGGGGCGGGGCGCTGCTTGGCCCTCCTGAGTCCAGCTCACCCTTCACTGGTTCCAAGAAGAGGACGAGCCCCTGCTTCCCCCCGGCCCCCTCCCTGCCAGGGCCCTCACACTGGGGGGCGGCATCTCCTCATTTTCCGCACACCCAGCTCTCAGCTGGCTCTCCCGTCTCTGTTCTGTCTGCCACGTTCATCACTGAACTTTCAGGCAACACGGGGCCCAACATGGGACAGAAAAGATGCACGGTGGCCTCTTAGACTGAATTCAGATGACTCATCCGAGCCCTCGGCTCCAAGAAAATGTAACAAGTATTTGCAGAGGGCTGTAGGGTCGTCATCTGGTTTGGTCCTAACCCGACTCTCCGAGTTAGGGATGCGTTGGCAGCAAGGCGGTGGCAAAGCAGGAGAGACGTGACCTGCCCAGGTGGGGCGGACGCTGGTGGGAACGAGCTGTGCTTGCTTTCCTCTCCCTGCTTCGCCTGGGGGACCCCACCTCTCCAGGCAAGGGCCGCCTGTGGGGACCTCGCGGGGGGGGCCTGTTCGGCTCGCCCATCCCTGGGCATCCCGGGTTTTAACCGCCAGACCTCTGCGGCACGCGTGGAGCTGTGGGCGGTGCAGGGGTCCGGCGTCGTGGATGAGCTGGGCAGCTCGGCACCCCTGGGCCGTCACGTGTCCCCCTTTGCGCCCTGGGAGCCAAGCCGATCACCAGCCTCCAGCTCGGCCGTCCCCTGCCCCCGGGCTCCCTGGGTCCAGCCAGCAAGACAGAAGAAGGGAGGGCACGTATTTCTTCCCTCCGCACCAGGACCTTGGGCTCCAAGCCCGCAGCTGCTGCCAGGCCGCCCTCTCTCGGGCTCCCCTTCACCCTGGACCTTCCTGCCCTCCCCCCGAGGCCCCTGCGGTGGCTTCTCAGAACTCCTGTCGCTGAGTCCCCAACTCCTCCCACACCTCCGTCAACGTCCTGTTCTTTACGTATCTGCATCTCACGCTCCTTGTCTAAGAATGAGAGGGAGTGAGGACCAGAGTAGGCGTGTCCTGCGGTGGCCACGCCCCCAGCCAAGCCCTCAGCCCCTTGCCCTCCTGTCCCCGGCAGAGCCAACAGGAGGGTCGTACACATGCTTCACGAGCAAATAACAAGTCCCTCTCTCTCCACCCACGTTGCAGGCGATGCCGGCGACTGTCAATGTGCAGAGGGTGACCAGTTCATTGGGGGTCTTCCGGGGCCACCAGGACCCAAGGGCTTTCCCGGCACCAATGGGGAACCAGGGAGGAAAGGCAGCCCGGGAGACCCCGGCCAGCACGGCATCCCCGGGTTCCCAGGATTCAAGGTGAGAGCCCAGTTGTACCACGAAGCCGATAAGACGACCTTGACGCCCGGCCCATTTCCCCATTCCCGGCTTTTATTTATTGAATTAATACAGCTTTAGACCAGCAACGCTTATGTACCCAGTGTGACATTCAAAAAAGCCACGTATTCCAAGAGGAGCTTTAAAGCTTTTCCTGGTGGGAATGTGAAATGGGGCAGGCACTGTGGAAAAGTTTGATGCTTCCTCAAAAAAGTCAAACATAGGGAATTCCCTGGCAGTCCACTGGTTAGGACTCTGTGCTCTCACTGCCTAGGGACTGGGTTCAATCCCTAGTTGAGGAACTAAAATCCCACAAGCCATACAGCGCAGGCAACAAATTTTTAAAAAGTCAAACTTAGAGGTGTCGTGTGACCCAGAAAGTCCCCTCCCAGTACAGACCCAGGAGAACTGAAAACACGTGTCCACACCAAAACTTGTGCATTAAGCTCACAGCAGCATTCATGATACCAGCCGGAAAGTAGAAAAAACCCAAATGCCCATAAATGGATCAATGAAACGTAGCATACCCACCCGATGGGACATTATTCAGCCATCAAAAGGGATGAAGTGCTGACACGTGCTACAGTGTGGTGCCCTCAGAAACATTATGCTAAGTGAAATAATACACAAAGGAACAGATATTATATGATGCTATTTGTATGAAGTGTCCAGAAGAGGCATCTTGAGATGAAGTATCTTGGTGGTTACCAAGGGCTGGGGGTGGCGGGGGGAATGAGAGTGACTGTTTCTTTCTGGGGTGATGAAAATGGTCTGGATTTAGGTAATAGTGATGGTTGCAGAACCTCGTGAAAATACACACAAAAAAACCAAAAACACTAAATTGTATGCTTTAAAATGGTTAATCTTATAGCATGTGAATTATATCTCAAAAAAAGCAACGCTTCTAGCATTTTGAATGCAAAGCTACACACCACATACTGTGTGTTCACCCCTTCAGATTTAGTATAGGACGATTTAGCATTTCAATAAAGCCTCCCTTAGCTTGATAAAAAGTGAGACTTCCAAGTATATCATGAATTTAGTTTGGAAGAATGTATGACATTTTCTGGATTCCAGCTAAGTGGGCTTTACTTCACACCTGAGGAAAAGATCATCTTGAGTAGATCTTTCTTCGTGGCAGGTTTTAACTGACCAAGGATCTCAAAGCAAATTTCAGATGAAGGCAAAGAAACTATATTTTTTATTTATTTTTACTTAAAAAGAGAGCTGCAAGAGATTTATAAAATGAAAAGTCTATCGTTTTATACATTCAGCAATAGAGGAAAGTTTGCTCAGGACACTTGGCCAGGGACGGTTAGAACAATCTGGCTTCATGTCCAGATGCAGGGGAGTTGCAGCCACTCAGAGCTGTCGGTGCAGAGGCTCATGACTCATAACTGCTTCGTGTCGCGGGAGCTTTGCAGGTGAAAATGAGGTCCACGGCACCTCTCCATTCTCCGGGACTTCTCAGAAAAATAGTTTTATCCCACTGAACATAATAGATGCTACATTTCCTCCTACTTTAAAAATGACACCATCTCCAAATCATGGCTGAGCATGTAGACGTTGCTCAAGTATTCAGAAAAAGTGTACGTAGTGAGAATCCAAACTGAATAATGGCAGGACTGGTAGGACCTTCAGTTATTTATAAAATGATGGAATATTTCTGAGAAGTCAAATGGATCCCATTTCGTGCACACGGAATCTCTAAAGTCTTCCAGGAGCACGTGCTCTCCCCAGCTGTACCGCATGCACACCCACAGCACTTGCGTTCAAACATCTCAGGTACCGTGTTTATCTTGCATTTAATTATATGTTTATGTATCTGCGGCAGGAATGCCTGAGACAGTTTTTGGTGGTTTAATATCTGTACTAATAGAACCTGGCAGAGCGCTTGAAGTATGGGGGTCGATTAGCATGCATACATGCATCCGTCCATCGGCCCAGCACCTCCTGGTCGAGCACTGCCTGTGTGTGACATGCTGTTCTAGTTACTGAGGGAATGTCACCCTTTTCTGCAAAGAACGAAATCAATAAATCAAGTAGCTGTGGAATTTTTTAGGTGAAAAGAACTTACGATCCCTTGAAACATTCCATTTAATTAAACCAACACTAAAAGTTCCCGTATTCTTGCAAATACCAGTAACCGAGAGTTGCCCCAAACTGGCATATCACGCACATTAGAAAGCCTCAGGAAACGTTCATCGTTCCTGCTCGTCGAAAGACCTAAACTAGATTTTACACCTTAAGACGTGAGTGTTCCTGCAGTGACTTGTCTGTGAAGTATGATCTTTTTCCAACCTTGATTTCAGTTAGGAAGACAAGCTGTCGATTAGATACTCTTGCTGTTCTCAGTATGATACAAATGTCCGTCCTTCGTACTTGGAGGCACATTATTTGCCCGGATTCAACAAGATGGCAGTTAGGGTTAGCAGCCCTAGCTCCTCCAAAGCTAATGGGTTTACGAATCCCTGGGACTTTGTGGAGCTGCACATTGCGGTTCGGTTGCCCTGGGTGGGCCTGAGCGTCTGCATTCCTGACAAGCCCCCAGGGAGGCTGGTGCTACCCGTCTGGGGACCACACTTTGAGTAGCAAGGTTCTTGTTTTCACCATCCAGCCATGTGTGGCTACTTCCCTTAAGTTTTAACTATTTAAAATTAAACATTCAGTGTCTCAGTCCCGCTGGCCACGTTCAAGTGCCCCGTGGCCATCTGTGATTGGTGGCCAGGGACAGAGGTGTGTGGCTCTGGGCTTGATGACAGGTAAGGGCCCTCAGGTTGTATAAACGAAAATCATTGTCTTCTCGGCCGCCCTTAACAGTGTGAAGGAGGAAGAAACCTTGTGTTTGTTTCTGCAGGGAGCCCCTGGTGGTGTTGGCCCTCCCGGGCCCAAAGGAATGAAGGGAGATTCTCGAACCATCACCACCAAAGGTCAGTCCTGTGGCCAGCATATCTTAGACCATGCACCCTTCTGTGGCTTCCCTGGGTGAGCAACTCACGCGGCACTCCTCCCCCAGGTGAGCGGGGCCAGCCAGGTGTCCCAGGTGTGCCTGGACTGAAAGGGGACAGCGGCATCCCAGGCCGTGATGGGCTGGATGGATTCCCAGGCCTCCCAGGCTCTCCCGTGAGTACCGCTGGCGGGCAGGGGTGGCGGCTCTGCCCTCATCCCCATCAGTCACATGCTTAAACCCGTGAGCGTCAGAGGTGCTAACACAGCAGAAAATCCTCCCAGTGCAACCTGTTCTCTTTTCGTGAGCAGCAGTCATATTTTCTAGGAAACAGTGAGTGAGGCTGGAAGCCAAGCCCTGAGTGAGCATGTAAGAGAAAAAGAGGAAATAAATATTCCTCTTGCCATCACGTAGAACGAGAGCCCCCCGGGTCGAATATTCCTAGATGGAAGGTGGAACGCTTTTTCTAGGGTCACCTGTAAAATACACAGCTGCATTTTTGCAGCAAACACACACCGGCATTGAAAGAGCCTGTGTGTGATAAGATGCAGAGCCCCCAGCCTCCTTTCTGTGGGGAAAAGTGGGGGTCAGACGGGGAAGGGCGGTTGGCCACGGACACTAGACCCCTTCTCCTCCCTCTCTGCCCTCACCCTCCTCTGAGGAGTTGCATGAGTAGGTCACGGCTGTGCCCGGTGCCTCCCGGCTTCCTGCTCTCCTGGTCCCATCGTCTCTCCTTATTTCTGATGCACTTTCTCGTCCAAACCAAAGACTTCCTTCCCTTCACCGCTGCGTTGTCCCTTCTGACTAGGAGATGGGTCACAAACGCTGAATCCCAACAATGAAATAACGTGTTCCTGCCCCCATTTCGCCAAATCTGTGCCTAACCGTTCCCTTGAAGAATTCCCCCGGAGAATGAAGGTCCAAGCAGGGCGCTGGTGGCTTGGAAAGAGAAGAATACTCAGATTCCTATGCCTTCCAGAACTGTCTTCGAGGGTGTTGTCCGTGGTTGTTAGAAAGTCTGTCCTTTACTTCTGTGGCTTGGTGAGACCACGACTGTCAGTTCCTACTCATCTCTGTATCCAGAGCGCAGAATTCAGGGAACGGGGGAAAGTAGCTGGGAAGATGGCTGTCTTTGGGGTTTACATGTATTGTAAGAGATGAACCAAATTTCTCACAGGGTGATGGCATCAAAGGCCCCTCAGGGGACGCAGGCCACCCAGGACCCCCCGGTACTAAGGGCATTCCAGGAGACAGGGGCCCCCCAGGATTGGGGCTGCCAGGCCCCAAAGGCGAGCGTGGCTTCCCCGGCGATGCTGGATTACCTGGACCTCCAGGCTTCCCCGGGCCTCCCGGCGCCCCCGGCACTCCAGGACAAATAGGTACGGTGGGGGCGGGGGGGCGGGTCCAGGCTTGCGTCTTTCAAAGTCATGAGACACTGTGCTTCTACACCCGCTCTTCTTCTTAGGCAGTGCGCGAATTCCCCGGGGCGAGTCACGTGAGATGGTGTCACACCATCGGTTCTCATCACACACGAGCGACACCCGGCCACGGGGTTTTCTGAACCCACTGCAGCTTCCTCTCGCCAGCTGGAACGTGGGGCCTCTCCCTCTAGTGCTGGAGTTACAGAGGCTCAGCACAGAAGTCCAGCAATGGGCCTCTGATGCCCTGCCCGTCCCAGCCTTCCCACCACACACACACACACACACACACACACACACACACACACAGACACACACACACACGGAAAAGCCAGGCACTTTCCGTTATTGCAGAATTGCCTCACTCTGTCGCTGTCTCACCCCTAGATTGTGATACGGGTGTGAAAAGGCCCGTCGGAACAGATGGACAGGAGACCGTCCAGCCAGGTACTGTCATGACCGTCGGGCGGCTTTAGAATTCTTGAAAACTCTCAGTTTGTAGAATATATGCTAGAACTGATGTGATCCCTACCGTGGGCACAGAGCTGCCATCAGAAATAGAAACGCTTGTGGACTTGGAGCTGCGCTCCATCTGCCTCAGCCTAGAGCCCAGGGAAGGGCAAGTGTGATGACCTCGTGTCACCAAGTTGTCCCTGCAGTACAAAGCATCTGTTTACAGTATTGGTAAGAACTCAACAGATAAGTCCTTTCACGCCTAAAATATACGTCTCTGTGTGTGTAAAGGGCAACTGAATTATTTGCTCATTATGCGGGGTGAGGAGTGAGTCCAGATGGGAGAAGAATTTGGTCCAGTGATGAATGGATGCTAGAAGGAACAGGGCCGACGGATAAGGAGAGGATGCCCAGATGATGCGAGCTCAGGGGAGGGGATGGTCCAGAAGTTGAGCCGGCTGCCATCGGACAGGCCAAGTCTCTGGCCAGGGGGGCCTAGAAACCGAGGTGGCAAGCCAGGCAGAGGGATGGATGCCAGGCCTCGGGCAGGATTTGAAGAGCAGAGCAGAGAGGATGAGTTTTTTTGGAGTCAAAGGTGCCGGCAGAACATCCGGACGGTGGCAGCTCACCAGTGGCAGTTGAGGGTCTGGAGTAAGGCGTTTGGGATAAAGGCCAGGGGTTGGAGAAGCAGCATCAGGATCCGTGGGTCCCCCGCATGAGGTGTGGGGATAGATCGGGAGCTCAGGGTGAGGGTGCAGAGCAGGAACGGCAACCCCAGAGCTTCCAGAGAGCTGGCCAGTCTCAAAGGTGCGAGAAGGCCCCTGGGGGTGAGGCTCTGCCAGCTAGAGCCCAGGCCCCCTGAAGACGGCCGAGGTCCTTTCTTTTCATGGCCTCGGCTGTCCACCTTTGCACCTCGGACCCTTCGTGTGGCAGAGGGGACCAAAGCCCCTCTTTGGCCGCTAAGTCGAGCCAAGATAGGAGCCCTGCCACATCACAGGCAGACAGACAAAGGGCATCTCGAAGGACTGCTGTGTCTGCAAGCGTGCTCTGTCCGACAGAATACCCCTGCGCGCTGTCACCAGCCAGAGGTGGCTGCCACCGGCTTTCGTTTTGCACGACTCACAGCGAAACGAGTTGCCTCTGCTAATTCTGAAAGTAATGGAAGTCACAAAGGAGAAGTCACAGCATTGCTTTTGAAACTGAAAGCTTCCTCCCTCCCCGGTGGGAATTGCCCTGGGGTCGGGGAGGGCGGGGGCAGGGGTTAAGGACACCTGGATGAACTCCGCTGTGTGAGGTATTGCCCTCCGAGAGGGTGGAGCCCTCACTGCCAGCACGGCACGTGTTTTCATCCGACTGGACTTACTTATGTGCCTCCTATATTAATATTCTGATTTCATTATCAAATGAAATTACAGTTACATCAGCATCGAGATTAGTGGAATCATTAAATTACTCTGATGGTAAAGAGGCAGCCGGTTTTCACGGCCGGCGCTCTCGACATTAGACACGTCCAAAGCTGTGACGATGGGTGTGGACCGTGGCTACAGCTCCCCTGTCCTCTCTTCCCAGGTTGTGTTGGAGGGCCTAAGGGATCGCCGGGCCAGCCGGGCCCCCCCGGCCCCCCAGGTAATGGGAGAGCGCTTCCAGCCTTCCTCCGTGCGTCCGTGTCTTCCCTTCCCCTCTCCGGCTCTCTTCCTCTGCCCCCGACCCCGCGTTGCCCTCCCCGCCCCCGCCTGGATATCACAGGATTCTCAGTACCGTACCGCACACTGGCAGCTTCTATAGGAAGCCGACTTGCGCGCGTCAGTGTAGTGACACCTAGCGAACCCTAGGGTAAGAGAGAGGCTGCCTGCCACGTGGAAGTCAGCCTCAGCTGCGACACAGGCCCGGTGGGCACCCGAGCCTGGCAGAGACGGCAGCGCCCCAAGCCCAGAGAGGAGGCTTAGCTCTGTGCGTTCCTTGTATCCCCGTGTGTCCCAGGGTGTAGAAGAGGATCATGCGGGAGAGGAGTGTTTCTTTCGGGTTTTGACTGAGAGAAAAGCAGACCCACGGGGCTAGGAACGTGTCTGTAGGATCTGGGAGCTGGGCTTTGCTGCCACAGACCATCACCCAGCTGAAGATCCATGTGGACTCAGGAAGGGTTCTGGGTCACAGAGCCCGGTCTGGGGCCGTCCAGGCTCCCCCTCCGTGGGGCGGCCTTTCAGAGATGACAGACGGGCTGAGTGACCACAGCTGCCGATGCCCCGACGCCGTGTCAGTCAGCCTAGGATGGCGAGCTCTCAGCCTGCACCGCTGGGCAGAGCTCGGCCCGGGGGGTCTGCCTTCCGATTCACCCCTCCTCTGACTGGGACGGGGCGGAGAAGACGCCTCCACCACCCACGGAGGGGCCACTCAGACGATCCGGCGTGGACGCCAGCAGCCCGTGTGCGAGTCTCGGTCCACCGCTCGTCAGCTGTGGGCTTTGGGCATCTCACCTGTTCCTTCTGGAACTTAGGCTCCTCGCCTGTATGAGAGCAGTGCAGGTGTTCCAGACGGCCCCTAGTTTGCACGTGGTGCCCTGAATGCTGCACACGTAACCCTGGAGCTGAGGTCCTGTGTAAACTGTAAAGTACTACAGTGCGAGGTAGCCCCAAACTGGAAAAGCGCGTTGGCTGATCGTAGGCACCCTGGATCTTGAGAGTGTCGTCCAGGTGCACAGGGGTGACAGGATCTGGGGACGGTGAGGCAAAATGCAGAAGCGTCACCTGCACCAAGAAGCAGAGTTAAGGGCCCTGTATTGGCTTCCGAGAGCCGAGCGCATTATCCACGTGGCATTTCGCGACCCTCCCTGCCCGAGCCCCGGAGGGGTCTGTCCATCGTGGATCCCAGCACAGGCACGAACGCTGCTGTCCCCAAAGTGGTGGCGACTCTTAGGGGGAGGGGCTCAGACTGCAGTGGGACAGTTTTCACCAGGTGCTGGGGGAGCAGAGCCCGGAATGTACATGCATCGCGTGTGAGGGGAGAGGACTTTCGACATGTTTCAACAACATGAAGTTAGTGAGATCATCAGGTTAATGAGATCATGAGGTCGTGATGAGAGCCGAGGTTCGTCGTTTCTGGCGTAGACTGACAGGTGCCCATGGAGACTGACACTCGGTGGCCAGCTGTCAGAGGTGCTGTTTCGGGGCTGACATCCCCCAGCCTCGTCACTTCCCCGTTTCCTAAGAGGCCACGTTAAGTCGGGTGCCGGCCTTGACCCTCTCCTGTTCATCTCCTGCTGGGGTCGGCTTATGCGGCTCTGACCTGTGTCGTGGTTTCTTTGGGTTGTTTAGGTGCCAAAGGCCTCAGAGGGCTTCCGGGATTATCGGGAACTGATGGAGCACAAGGGCTCAAGGGTCTCCCGGGAGATCCAGGTCCAGAGGGATTCCCAGGACCCCCAGGTGAGTCAGGGTGGGACTCCCGCTCGGCCACGTAAATTCAGGGAAGGACTGTGTGTACCATCAGGCCGCCCCGCCTCGATCATCTTTTAACATTTAGAAACTGTTTCGACAAATGCTTGATGCCAACTTTTGCTCTTGTCCTTGGGAAATTAAAAAATGTCGCCGTTTTCCTCACTGAAGTTGTGCTGGAATTTTGCAGAAGAAACTTACAGATCTGGCAGGAAAAAAGAGATAGGTGCACAGAGAGATTTCTCTCCAGTGGGTATGAGACCTTCTAAGGGCACATAAGGTCATCCTCTTCTGAGCCCTCAGCACCCGTTCCCGATCTGCGGATCGCTCACCAGATACGACGCAGAGAGCACCTGTGTTTGGCTGCTCACGGCGTTGCCTGCCCACCCTGCAGCTCGCAGCTTGTCCGAGTCAGCGGTTCGAACCATTTCCTCGACAGTTGCCACGGCAAAGCATCATGGAAGCCACTTAGTGGCTAAAAGGGCTTAAACGTTTGAGCTGTACATGGAGGGAAATGAACGTGTTTCTGGTAATGAATTGTGAGCAGAAGTTGGGAGTACCTGCGTGGGTGTCCGTGTGCCCCAGCCCACGACTCAGTGGCCCCAAACACAGGTGTCCCTTTGTGGTCACGGCTCAGACGGTGTGCGGGAGCATGGCTGTGTTACTTGGTGTGCAGAGGCCCAGGCACTGGGGAATCGTATCATCTAAACAAAACCGTAGACGGTTTCACTAAGTCCACACAAGCCAAACATCCTCCTGCAGGATCTCGGCCACTTGTTCTCTTTCTGGTGCCTCGCTTAGATGTCATGATGCAGACCTCTCGTTATAGGGACGCCCTGTGTTTCCTTTCAGGCTTCGTGGGGCCTCGAGGAGTCAAAGGTGCAGTAGGCCGCCCTGGCCTGGATGGACTCCCAGGTCCCTCCGGCCTGCCGGGGCCAGTCGGGCCTCCGGGAGACAGGGGCCTCCCTGGAGAAGTCTTGGGGGCCCAGCCCGGGCCCCGGGGAGACACCGGACTGCCTGGACGCTCTGGGCTGAAGGGCCCCCCCGGAGAAAGAGGCCCTCCTGGATTCCGGGGTAAGTCACAGGGGCAGGGGGGCAGGGTCAGAAATCTCTGCTGGGGGTTGGGTGAGAAGCCCAGGGCTGCATGCAGGACGCTGTGAGTCCTGCTGCTTCTTCTCCGCCTTAGTTCCAGCGTTTCTTTAGAATGTTTCAGAACAGGGTTGTCATGCTGTGTACAGGCCATCTTAGCTCTTCTGCGAGTACAGATGAGCCGACGTGCTCTCTTCCCAAGTTGGGTGGGGCGCAGCTTAGGGTCCTCCCTGCTGCTTTCAGCAGAATGTGTGCGGTTCTGCGAAGAAGGCAGGAGCTGGCCGTGCCCGGTGAGGGGTTGGGAGGGAGACAGAGATGAACTGGAACGCAGCTCAGTCTGTGGGTGTAAAACTGATGGGTTTAAAAAAATGTAACGTTCACAACGTCACCGATGCATGTTTAGCAAAGCGGGAAGATGCCTCTTGTCTGGTGAGTGAACAAGGCATCCAAGGCTTTGCGTACCCAGTTTATGCAGAACGGGCCCTGAGAACCCAGAATGCCTGGCTTTAATGAGATTGTGCTGCTGGAATGGGTGGGGTGACCACCAGGCCATTTGGGGTCCCCGTCAGAGAAGCATCAGCCGTTATGTATTGACTGTGCTGTCATCAGCCCAGCGCCCAAGCCCAGGCAGACAGGGGCTCCCTGTGTGGTGCCAGAGGTGACACTCCCCAACACCAGCCGTCAAACCAGTAGGCGTCCTTCACGGGAGACACTGAGGGATGAGCCCGGTTCTCGACGGGCAGCTGGACGCCCCACCCTCAGGAGCACGTGTCCGCCAGTCTCTTCTGCGATCCGACTGTAAGAACTGCCCGAGCTTTTTTACAGAAGGCTGCTTGTGGTAGATGTTTGAAGTGTAGCTGTTTCCCACAGACTTCAAAGCGTCTGAGCATAACGGCACCCCACAGCAGCAGAGGAGCTTCCGAGCCTGTGCGGCTTCCCGTGTTCAGCGTCGCCTTGATGACCTGCCCTTTGGGAGAATATTGTGTCTGCAAAAGCTCTGACTTCCAAAGCATCGGTTTTGGGAAACTGTATCCATGTCTATTCGGCCGCCCCTGTCAGGAGCAGTGGGCAGACCTGGATGTTACTTACATAGCCATTTAACGTGCCTGTGATGGGCATTTTATTTGTTTTTATAAGTTTTATTTATTTATTCATTTATATTTATTTTTGGCTGCACTGGGTCTTCATTGCTGCGCTTCAGGCTTTCTCTAGTTGCGGCGAGCGGGGGCTACTCTTCGTTGCAGTGCGCGGGCTTCTCATTGCGGTGGCTTCTCTTGTTGCGGAGCATGGGCTCTAGGCATGTGGGCTTCAGGAGTTGTGGCTCGCAGGCTCAGTAGTTGTGGCGCACAGCCTGAGTTGCTCCACGGCATGTGGGATCTTCCCGGACCAGGGCTCGAACCCGTGTCCCCTGCATTGGCAGGCGGATCCTTAACCACTGCACCACCAGGGAAGTCCCAAGAGTATTTTAACATGTGGCGAAAGGCTCAAAATGTAATGTCAAGTGAAAAACCCTAGATTAAAACTGCACTTAAAACGATGTGTCAGTTCTGCAAATGTCTGCTTCTAGGTATAGTTACGGGAACAGAAAAGAGGCCAGCAGGACATATAACAAGATGTTAGTAACTGTCTCGGGGTGAGAGCATGAGTTACTTCGATCTTGTCATTTATACGGACTTCCTACCACCCGGAAAACCTGTTTTTATAGAACAGGTCTGAGGAGACAGATGTTGTTTGCAATGAACTGCATGGGGTTGACCTCACGGCTCTTGTCTCCGTTCCTGCAGGAAGCCAGGGGATGCCGGGAATACCGGGCCCGAAGGGTCAGCAGGGCTTCCCAGGACCTTCGGGCCAGCCGGGACTGCCCGGGCCACCAGGACAGCATGGCTACCCTGGAGCTCCTGGCCGGGAAGGGCCCTTGGGGCCGCCGGGCACCCCAGGTTTTGGAGGTAAGGATCCACCCTCCCATCAAGGAGTCAGGGCCTCACTGACAACGGAACCAGCACCGACCCCTTGGGGAATTCTCAGCTGTGCTCCAAGGAACCCCCCTCTCAAGAGCTGCAGGGGTTCGGAAAGTACCGCACATGGCATGGCTTAAAAGACAGGAATTTATTCTCTCACGGTCTGGAGGCTGGAAGTCCAAGATGAGGGTGTCCATAGGGCTGGTTTCTCCTGAGGCCTCTCTCCTTGGCGTGTAGACGGCCGTCTTCTCCCTGTGTCCTCACAGGGTCACCCCTCTGTGCGTGTCTGCATCCTAATCTCTCTTTTGATAAGGACAACTGTCACACTGGGTTGGGACCCACTCTCATGACCTCATTTAACTAACTTCAATCACCTCTTTAAAGGCCCAGCTTTAGATACAGTCACATTCCAAGGTACTGGGGTTAGGATGTCAACATTTGCATTCTGCAGGGACACAGCTCAGCCCCAGACAGGTTCAGGACATGTATTTCATCAAACAGCCTGAGAAGTCTGCCCTTCCTTTGCACCTGTTGTGTATATTAGGGTTCTAGGTAAGATTTCATTAGGAAAACAGAATTCCCACTGCAAAAGTTCAAAATCTGCTCTGCTTTGAAGAGGCAACGTGATTTGTTTCCTGAATGTGAAAATTTTGGAGAAGAAAGGAAAAACCCTCCTTCAGGAAAACCATGGGGCGAGGTGGGCGGGAGCAGGAAAGCACAGACACGAAACTGTAGACATTTGCTCAGTGGAGCCCTTGCAGGGGGACCGAGCGCATCACAGAAAGGCTGGGAGGGGCCCAGACGTCCATGAGGCAACGTCCAGGGTGACCCTAGTCTGTCGTTTGCCATAGTCAGGTGACGGCTCTGTCCAGGACCGTAGCCGGTCCACACAAGGCACTGCCGTGCCCCACACAGGTCAGACGTAAGCCAGATGCGTCCCCCAGGAGTGGCCTCGACCGCGTCCCAAACCTGGAGGCTCCACTCAGGGGGAGTGACACCGTGCCGCCCACTGGTTTCACAGTAACGGGAACCCTGGGCAGCGGCTTTGGGCCATCTGTACCAGTGTTCGCGAGGCCTTGCCTGTTCTCAGGCGTGGAGCACAGCATGGTGTGTACAAGATGCACGCCAAAGCCCTCCCTGATGGAGCCCACGGTTTGGGAGGGGATGGAATTACCCACGGGAAAGCTTGCGTTTGGCCGGGGCGAGCAGCAGGGTGACCAGACCGCGGGGCCCCGCGTTTGAGACCGCAGGGGAGCTCGTGGGCTAGAACAGCCTTGGGAGGAGGGGACGGGAGGGGCCGGGCGTGGAGGACGGGCCCTTCCTAGGAGGGACAGCCCCAGGAGACCAGCCAGGGGAGAGCGCATCATCTGAGGAGGGGGTGGGAGCCTAGACAGGGACGTGGGGCCGGCGTTCAGAAGGCGTTGAGTGCCAGCTAAGGGTGAGGGAGTCGTTGGGAGTCGTTGAGGGGTTTAACAGAGGGGCTGAGCTTCGTCGGGGAGGCTGGGGAAGGGCAGGCCGGCAGCTGCTGACACCCTAACGAGATGAGGACAGCAGGTGTCGCAGGACCTCCCCTAGAACCTAACCCCAGCGGTGTCAGGAGTGCCGCCAGCCACGAGTAACCCCAGCCGTTCCAGCTCCGTGGCTTTGCACCCGAGCGGAGAAAGTCTCATGTGACTCGTGTCCCACGGGCTGGCTGCCGGCTGTCGGACAAGGACCTCTTTAGAGAGGCCAGCCTGCGGTGTGCTACACGCTCGAGTCACACCTTCAGACTCCCCTCCGTGGTTACACTTTCCCATTGTCCTTCCAAGACGTTTTTCTTACCAAAAGTTATTGTTATCGATGTCTCAAAAATATCGTAGAGGTGTTTTCTCTGTGTGATTTGTTCATCTTGTTTTATCTTCCTTCCCCTTCCTGACAGGTCTGCCTGGAGACAGAGGGGAGCCAGGTGACACAGGTGTCCCTGGCCCCGTGGGCATGAAGGGCGTCTCCGGGGATAGAGGTGACCCTGGCTGGCAGGGTGAGAGAGGTCATCCCGGAAGCCCTGGATTCAAAGGAGTGGCCGGGATGCCTGGTGCCCCGGGCCCCAAAGGTGACTGCAGAACATGACCAGGGACCTAGCCTGTGGGGCGCGGGTGGGACAGCTCCGCGGGAGGGCGCAGCCTCGCAGCCCCAGGCTGCGTCGGGCTCTGGGGACCAGGTGATGCTGCCCAGGCTGGCTGTGACCGCTGTGCCCCCAAATGCCAGTTGATTAACTTCCCACGAGAGAGGGACTGTCTGAAGAGCGGGACTTGCTCTCTGCCAGGGGGGCGGTCTGTGGACAGGCCCCCGGGAGTCGGGATTCAGATCCGGAGGCCGGGTGGTGAACAGAAACCGAAACAAAGGGAAATGCTTGGTCCCCAGCGTAGGGTTCCCTGCTCGCAGGTGAGGCTAGTCCCCCCGCTAGTGGGGCTCTCTGGCCCTTGACTGCAGCTGGAGGCCCTTTGCCGCCTTCTCCAGGGCCCTTTGCCAGTTTTCCACACTGGGTACAGTGTCAACATCACACCAAGTCCCAGGGCCCCTTTCCAACTGGTGGAAAGGCCAGGGACCCCGTGACTTCCAGCTTCGCCCTGTCTGTCCGCCTGCATTGGCCTTACGTCTGTCCCCGGTGGCAGACGGGCTGACTCTGCCCCTCAGGCAGCAGACCAGTCCCTTAGCAAGTGCTGTCCCGAAAATCCTACGGACGTTAAGAATCCTAGCATCTCCTCACACAAGTCGCAAGTGGGGCTGTCACCGTGGCAATTAGCCACGCCTAACCCAGCGCTTTTCTCATTCCCTCTGAAGGAGTTAAGGGTTCTCCCGGGATGGACGGCTTCCAAGGCATGCTCGGGCTTAAGGGGAGATCCGGGCTTCCGGGAAACAAAGGAGAGACTGGATTTTTTGGAGTCCCCGGGCTGAAGGGCCTGGCTGGCGAGCCCGGTGTGAAAGGTACGTCACCTCTCGGCCAGGTTGAGACTCACTTTCACGGCGGCCTGACACTGCCTAGAACAATGTTCCGGCAACCCAAACACTAGACACTATTAAAAGAGAAGCTAACTCAGGAGCTGGAGGGCTTCCTCCTTGCTTCAATACACTGGCCGTGTGTAAGGAGGGAGTGACGCTAACCGAAGGGAACTTGAGAACGGAAATGACGCAGCATTAAGAACCAAAAACATCCTAAGAAACGTATCCCACCGTGAGTATTCCGTGGTGCACACGAGGAAGTGAGGCCAGGGGAGAAGCGGAAGGTGAAGTCTGAAGGACAGAGCACCTTTGGCAACAGAGGGACACGGTAGTCCAGGTAGACGGCCACACCCCGTGCAAAGAGACGGTGACCCCCAGAAGCGAGCCTGGTCCAAGCCCTGGCCTGGGTGGGCAACCCAAGACCCCAGGTGGGAGATTCAGGAAGGGTGTTCCCAACGAACCACATTTTTTCGTGACATTTGTTCAGACACCCTTGTTTCTCAAAGTATCACCATGGTCTCTAAAACAACTGAATTAGTAATAACGAACGTTGATGGGGATGTAAAGACATGGGAACCCTCAGACCCTGCTGGTGGGAATGTCAAGTGGAGCAGCCAGGGTGGAAAATGTTGGCAGTTTCTTAGAAAGAAAAGCACAGAATTACCCGGGAAATCCACTCCTGGGTGTGCGCCCAGGAGGACTGAAAACACACATCCACACAGAAACTCATACACAGATTTCGTAGCAGCATGACTCATTATAGCCCCAAATAGAAACAACGCAGGTATCCATCACGGATAAACAAGATGGGGCATAGCCATATAAAGGAGTAGTAGGCAGCAGTGAAAAAGAATTAGGCTCTGACACATGCTACGACATGGATGAAACTCGAAAACATTGTGTCGCATACTGTCTGCTTCCGTTTGTATGAAATGTCCAGAACAGACCTGTCTGCAGAGACAGAAAGTGGGTTAGTGGTTCCTGTTGCTGGGGAAGGGGGGACAGAGGGGGTGACCGCTGATGGGCACAGGGTTCTTTGGGGTGATGAACATGTTCTGAAGTCAGTAGCGGTCCCTCCAGCCAAGACACTCTGTGCCCGCCTCCCTCGAGGAGAGAAGGGTGGAGGAAGACGGGTGTTCCCATCACCTGGGCTCCCAGCTTGCAGCCTTGGGGGAGCTGTGCCACCCACAGGTCAAGGGAATGACTGCATTTTGTTTCCTTCTAGGCAGCCGAGGGGACCCCGGCCCCCCCGGACCACCTCCCATCATCCTGCCAGGAATGAAAGACATCAAAGGAGAGAAAGGAGATGAAGGCCCCATGGGACTGAAAGGATACCTGGGCTTGAAAGGTGAGGCCCCGCCTGACCTCAGAGCCGGTGGCCTGGGGTCCCCTGCCTACCCCAGCCCCTCGCAGTGTGTGAGTAGCAGAGACGCCCCAGCGCCCAGGCCAGCCTCCTGTACTGCAGCCCTCCTGACACCCTGACGTCCGCACCAGGGGCTGGCGGGTGGTTCTCGGGCGCCCGGGGGGGTGGAGCAGGGTCCCCCCAGAACTTCACACTCAGTCTCCCTGCAGGCCTTCCCGGAATGCCAGGGATCCCCGGGCTGTCGGGAGTCCCTGGGCTGCCGGGGAAACCAGGCTACGTCAAAGGAGTCAAAGGAGATACCGGATTCCCCGGCGTGCCCGGGTCACCAGGATTCCCCGGCGTGCCCGGCTCCCCCGGAATCTCAGGGTTTCCGGGCTTCACAGGCAGTAGGGTAAGTGGGCATCTTCTGTGAGTTCCTCTCCCCGTGGCCTGCTGGCCGAGCACTGCGGTCCACGGTCCCTGGGGGACAAGACTCAGTTCTGCCACTTACGGGCTGAACGACCCTGGGCAAGTCACTGAACTTCTCTGTGCCTCAACGTCCTCGTCTCTCTAATGGGCAATAACAGTACCCACCTCACAGGCTGCTATGAGGCTTGAATGAGCTCTTGAGATGGTACCCAACATGTTTGCCCGGGTAAGCCTGGCAGAGGGTAGGGCGTAGTCAGCCATGATTATTACTACCACTGTCACGACCATGGTCTGTGTCACTGATGTTATTTATTTCAATGAAACGGCCATCATTACTGCTTTACAGTTTAATAAGAACAGGTGTGCGAACCAGCTTCTATACTACACTGGAAAACTTCAGGACTTCTTTACAAAATGATGACGTCGCTAACCCTTCAAAATTGCAAACTTCACCAAGTCAGACAGAGAAAGAGAAATATCGTATGATATCCATTATATGCAGAATCTAAAAGAAATGATGAACTTACTTACAAAACAGAAGCAGACTCACAGACTTAGAGAACGGGCTTATGGTTCCCGGGGGGGAAGGGTTGGGGGGAGGGATGGTCAGGGAGTGTGGGATTGACATGTCCACACTGCTGTATTTAAAATGGATAAGCAGCAAGGACCTACTGTACAGCACAGGGAACTCTGCTCAGCGTTCTGTGGCAGCCTGGATGGGAGGGGAGTCTGGGGGAGAAAGGATGCATGTACACGTATGGCTGAGTCACTTCGCTGTGCACCCGAATCTGTCACAGCATCAGGGTTTTTGAATAAATTTATTTATTTGTTTGTTTATTTTTGGCTGCGCTGGGTCTTCGTTGCTGTGCGCGGGCTTTCTCTAGTTGCGGCGAGCAGGGGCCACTCTTCATTGCGGTGCGCGGGCTTTTCATTGCGGTGGCTTCTCTTGTTGAGGAGCACGGGCTCTAGGTGCACGGGCTCAGTAGTTGTGGCACGTGGGCTCAGTAGTTGTAGCACGCGGGCTCAGTAGTTGTGGCTCACGGGCTCTAGAGCGCAGGCTCAGTAGTTGCGGCGCACAGGCTTAGTTGCTCTGTGGCATGCGGGATCTTCTGAGACCAGGATTGAACCCGTGTCCCCTGCATTCTTAACCACTGCGCCACCAGGGAAACCCTTCTCACAGCATTGTTAATTGGCTATACTCCAATATAAAACAAAAAGTTTTTATAAAAAAAATTACAGACTTCACAAACGGCCATGTAAGATGGTTTCATGTTTGGCTTTGCTCCAGGGCGACAAGGGAGCTCCGGGGAGAGTAGGCCTTCACGGCGAGATCGGCCCCATCGGTGACTTGGGTGAGTGTTGCTGGGATGGTGAAAACAGGGCATCCCGGGCAGTGTGGGGACATCAGGCCTGTGGGTGCTGTTAGTTACTTTGAAGCAAATTATTCTTATTAGGAAGGTAGTGTCATAGAAGTTGCTAAACTAACCACAGGAAGACCTGACTTCAGCCATCTTTTTTGCACCTAACAGGTGATATTGGAAACACTATAGACCTTCCAGGAAGTCCAGGCCTGAAGGGGGAAGGAGGCACCGCTGGAGCACCAGGTACCCGAGCGATTCTCCACCCCTTCATCTTCCGCAGCCTTGCCCCCGGTCTGTCGTCACTCATGCTTGCCGACCGTAGCGTTACTTAGCGAACCCACGGATCACGATGTAGGGATGGTTTGAGGTCCTTAAGCCCAACGTGTAAGGAAGACTGGCATTTGTAATTAAATTGAGCCTGAAGACAACTTCAGGAAACCTTTCTCTCCCTGAGAGGGAAGATGGAGAGAATTCAGTGGATGGGAGGGGCTGCAGCCTCTAAAATGTACCACACGTGCCTGTTCTGTTGGGACACATCCTAGGGCGCGAAGCAAGTGACACAGTGACCAGAGCCCTTGCAAACTGTGAAAGGGGAGTGGAAGTCAGACCTCTCTACTGCGTAAGACAAGGGGCGGCCCCCCAGCCCTGTGTACGTCAGGGGGTGTCACGTGGCATGGCAGCTCACGCCCCTTCTCTGAGCATCACTGAAGTTCCAGGGCAAAATTCCTGCTTGTGTCATATCCCATGGGACTTGGAATAAATGCCTCCTTCCTGGGATTTTAGCTTGGGAGACCCCACAGGTCTGCCTACGGATGGCTCGGGTTGGGGGAAAGAATCTGTCCGTGTGTTCGGCCAACAAGGAGGGCGCTGAGCTTTCCTGAGAGAACACGCCAGAATGGAAAGGGACATTCAGTCTAGCTTGGGAGTGGAGGGCTGTCACTTAGGAACAGGTAACCTCACCTATGAACTCCTCTGGGCGCCCTGTAGATCTACAGTTTGGTCTCCCGACGGCTTTATTCCCAGACACAAGGGTACCTTAGGCTGGCTGGAACCCCCATCCTAAATAATTACTTTGGCAGTTTGGTTTATAAAAGCAGAAATGTGAGACCATCTTTTCCACATATGTCACTAACAATGGCCTCGTTTGTTCAATTGAAAATGTGTGTAAAGAGAAGCTGCCCCACCCCAGGAAATATGGTTGCTCCCCCTTGAACGTTTAGCTTTTAGTTAAACTGAAGTCCAGGAAGTGGAGCCTCCCACTGTGTCCATCCCCAGGGGACTGTATCCTAGGCGCAGAGGGGCGGTGTCAGTTGTCAGCATCCTCGCGGTGTTCCATTCGCCCGAAGACAAGTGCAGTGTGAGACGTGGGCTCGGCCACAGCGCTTGCCCCTGCAGCGTGGGCGGGAGGTGCCCAGGGGCCCTGGGCAGGTGGCCTGCCGGTGGGAGGGCCCCGGGGACCGGGGGCTCTGGCCTGGTCCCTCCTCGGAGGATGGGAGACAGGCTGCACTGGACTCTGGGTCCAGGTGGAGGTGGTGGAGACCGTTCATGGAAGAAACAGGTAAATAGGGGTTTGGAGCAGATTTTAAAACACTAAAATAATCCATAGAAAACAAGCAGAACGTCTTAGGTGGTTTTCTTCAAGACCACGAGAACGTCGACAGTAGTTGTTCTGAGAAGAGCCTCAGAGATTTCAGGAGACACTGGCGGAAGTGACTGTGTAGAATCGGGGTGGTCTGAAGTTTCCAGAATCTTCCAGCGTCCCAGAAACACCAAAACCTGTGTCACAGAACAGTGTCACTGACGGGAAGGTCGCGCTTCCCTAAGTCCACCCAGTGAGCAGGGAAGCACCTGAGGGGCTCGTCTAAAAGGCAGATTCCGGGCCTCACCCAGACCTGAGAGGCTCAGACGTCTCATGTTTTGACTAACCCCCCAGATTCCCCGGCACAGCACCCGTTAGAAACCACTCAGATAAGGGCTCAGGTGAGTGGTCTGTTGCCGTTTAACAAGGCCCCCAAAATGTGGCGGCTTGGAGCACCCACTGCTGGTGTTATCTGACAGTTTCTGAGGCCAGGAATTCGGAAACAGGGTGGTTCTCGTGAGATTCTGGTCATGAGGTCGGGCGGGCTGCCTCATCTGAAGGCTAGACGGGGCCGGACCATCCACGTCCAAGGCGGCTCTTGGCGGGAGGCCTCAATTCCTCCCCGCGAGCTTGAGTGTCCTCATGACGCGGCAGCTGGCTTCCTCCAGAGCAGGGACAGAGTGAAAGCGGTGATGATCTGTATAAGCTGGGCTCGAGGTGGCACAGTGGCACGTCCGCGGTGTCCTGGTGTTCACGCAGTTCAGCCCTACTCGGTGTGGGTGGAGCTCACAAGGGTGTGAATGCCAGGACGCAGACCGCTGGGTGCCAGCTTGGAGGCTGCGGACCACAGGCTCAGAGCAGGGAATTAGGTAGAAATTTAGTTGAGGAAGGAGCCGTCTAGATTTCCACCCCCATTCACAATTGGAAGCACCAGTGCAAAGGCAGCATCCTTTACCTGGTGCCCCCTTGAACCCCACGAGCCTTCAGCCCCAGTGACACGACGGCTGTGGTTTGTTCTGAGTAGCACATCTGTGGTTACAGGTCTAAAGGGATTCTTCGGAGAGAAGGGATCAGAGGGTGATGTCGGCTTCCCTGGGATCACTGGCCTGGCAGGAGTCCAGGGCCCTCCTGGACTTAAAGGGCAAACAGGTAAAATCCCAGGCCACACCCACCTTCCCCCAACCTGCCCTCCCTGGGCCTGGCTGGACAGTGCGGTGGCCAGTGAGGCCGAGTGCGGCCAAGCCCCCAAATCTCCAAGGGCCCAAAACAAGGGCGGCCAGTTCTGCCCGTCTGCTTTTTGCCCGTGGTCGCAGCCGAGGCAGCTCCCTCCCACATGTCCCTCCCTAGGTCCAGCCCAGCCCAGCTGTGGTGGAGGCACCGGGCCGATGGCCGTGTCTGTGCGGCCACCATCTGTCTCTCTGTACATGTTTAGACAGTTCCTGTGACGGCTGCCTTTCGTGCATTTCAATTGCAGAATTCACGGGGGATCCCGAGTTACACGAGTGAATTCGTTTTGTGCTTTTTTCTTGCTGCCGTTTTGCTCGCTGTTGCCCGGGATCTGTGAACACAGACAGGCTGATCCTCAAGGGGTCTCTGGGTTCTCCCCAGGCTTCTATGTGCACAATGGAATGAGATTATGAATACACAAGCTGTTCTGTTTAGCCAGGCTGTGCTAACCTTGCTGAACTTGAATGCGGGGTCCAAGGCCACGTGGAAGGGAAGCTGGTTCTTTCCCGCAAAGTCCCTCCCCGAGGCAGGACCCGAGCTGGAGGCCACGAGGCCTCAGGGTTCCTGTGTCCCCCTGAAGGATGTGTCTGTCCCCCAGGCTTTCCAGGACTGACAGGGCTGCAGGGGCCTCAGGGAGAGCCGGGACGGGCGGGAGTGCCCGGCACCAAAGGAGACTACGGCTGGCCGGGGAGCCCAGGCCTACCAGGTAAGACCCCTCCCCTCTCTGCAGACACGAAGCAATGGCAACCTGCAAAGAGGCGTTTACTCCCCAGAACGATGAACAGAAACCTGCCGGGAGACCTCAGGGTGACTCTCAGTCAGCACCTGGGTGGTGCAGAGGCGGGACAGAGGGACAGATGCAAGGGTCCCCACCGCGAGGTCTGCTGCAGCCCTTGGGGGGCTTGGGGAGTTACTCGGCCCAGCCTTGACAGGCCTGGGTCAGGGGACAGGCCCTTGGACACTCTCCTGTCCAGAGTTCGGGGGGGCGCACCCCGACTCCACATTCACTGCCCGCATCACAGGAAGAACTGTCGCCTGCTTCCCAAGTCCCACTTTAGGCTGATCCTCGGAAATCCAGAAGGGATGGAAATGATACCAGGCTGCTGGCTCCAAGCACCGTTTTCATATGTACAGTGACTCACGGATCAGGAAAAGAAACACACGGCACTGCCCAGTCCCCTTCTGGCTGTAACGAGTCTGTAAAGAGTTTCCATGAAAACGATCTTTAGGTTAATGGTTCTCCTGGGTGACACAGAAGTGACTGATGTACATGTCACAGTATTTGCTGTACTTCGGTTTGCCCAGCTTTCGAACACACTGGATGGGCGACCGTATCACAGCAGAAAAGAGCGTCTGATTATGTTAAGGGTCTCCCTCTGCTCCGCCATGGAATAACCACGAGGGTCCTCCACAGGTCTGCCCGGCCTCCGTGGCATCGGCGGATTACACGGCTTGCCAGGCACCAAAGGCTTCCCAGGATCCCCAGGTACCAGATGGCAGTGGGGCAAGGGATCGGGCGGGCCATCAGGGACTTGGACGGGGGTCGGGGAGCTCAGGGAGCAGGGCGGGCTCCGTCCCTGAGGCCACGGGGACTCAGTCCCATGTGGCTCCTCCCCCAAAACGCTGCCGACCGGGGGCCCAACCAACAGGGAGTTAGTTCCTCCTCCCAGGTCTGGAGGCGGGAAGCTTGGGGTGGATGCCGTTGCGGCAGAGTCCGGGTGAGGACCCTCTTTCCGGCTTCTCGCTGTGTCCGCACGCGGTGGAGAAGGAGAGCGAGCTCTCTGGTATCTCTTCTTATATAAGGACGCCAATCCTATCTGGGACCCTTTCACCCCAAACGCCTCCCAAAGGCCCCCCTCCAGACCCCATCACATGGCGGGTTAGGGCTTTGACAGATGGGTTTAGAAAAGACAATTCCCTTCACAGCAGTGGCGTATGGGGGTTTTGGCGGGGCGGGGTGTTCCGTAAGGAGAAGAAAGTGAGACCTTTAAGAAATTGTGAGAAGCTGCTCTTGGAAGTTATCGTGACCCTTCTTTTCCTGAAGGAGACACAAAGCCCATCCTTTCCAAAAGCCAGTGGCAGAATGAGGTCTGCGTGATTAGCCCCTTCTGGTATCTCAGAATACCATCTGCGTGTCCATCTCTTCCTCAAGGGGGAATGAGATCCCCTTTGTGCAGAAAGCTTCCTTTTTACCCTTGTCCCCCTCTGGGAAGATGCCATCACATGTGCAAAACTCTCAGTGACTTCCCTGAAATTTCTTTATTTTAAATTTAGTTCATCTTAAATCTTAATGCCCTGTCTTTGCATTTAATTTTTAAAATGTATTAATTGGACTAATAATATTTGTAGGGCGTATCATTAATATGTTTTTTAAGGACAATTTTTATTGTTTTCAGATTATAAAAGTTCATGCTGAGTAGAGAAAAGCTTAAAAAAATACACTTGAGCAAAAGAAAAAAAAATACCCATAGTTCTACCACTGCTTTTAGAATATTCTCTTTAGAGATGTCTTACGTAATCAAACGTTCATCTGTCTACAGGTGAATTTGGATGTGAGGGATCATATATAAATTCACACACTCAGTTAACATTTCAATTCGAGTTTAGATGGTCAAGTTACGTCACTCTGACACCAACTACGCTGAGCCCCTGATGTGGGAACAGGGAAGGCTTTCAATAGCATTTTCCTCTTCAACCTAACTCAGGCTTAGCACCAGGAGCCCGGGGCCCTCGGCAGGTCTCAGCTGCAGGATCATCTGCGTCCTGGAATCTGGGATTTTTCCGGGGGTCCTCGGTGGTCTCCCCTATAAAGCAAAGGGGTTCAGTGACGATCCCCAGGATTCCTTCCAAGTGGCAGGGTCTGGGGCACCAAGGCCACCTAGGAAGCTGAAATCTCCACGGCTGCCATTGGGTTCTCTGTTTCTGGGTCTCACTGAGAGCGTTACTATCCCTCCACTCATGAAAGTGGATTCTGCCCGGTTGAAGACACTGACATCTGCTTGTCAACCCGGCCACAGGTGCGGACATCCACGGGGACGCCGGCTTACCAGGTCCTGCCGGGGCCAGGGGTGACCCAGGAGAGGCCAACACCCTTCCAGGCCCCGCAGGAGCCCCGGGACGGAAAGGGGAGCGTGGAATCCCAGGTGAGGCCAACACCCCAGTATCACCATCTGCACCCCCAGAACCACAGTGTCCGTGAGTCTGAGATGAGAGGCCGGGGGCAGGGCAGGTGCCGGCTCCTCTAGGGAGAATTTCTTGTTGCAAACCTCCCACTAGTGTTCCATCGTTTATACTCCATCATAATCTTACTCCGCTGGGGTTAGCTATTGACCACACTCCCTTGCAGGACGGATAAGATCATACTCCATCCCCTCGGTGCCCCCAGGGTTAGGTGTGCACCCGGCACAGGGCCCTGGCTGTGACACGCGCACGGGAGTGTTGGATAGATGAGTGGATGAACGCACCACAGCCCCTGAGCTGTGCCTGCGCGCCAGGCCTGGGCCGTGGTGGGAGCAGCCAGGTGGTCTCAGCCGCTGAGCACGAGCCCCAGCCCCACCCCCTGCCCATCCACCAGCAGACCAGGCTCGACCTAAACTGAGAGGGGAGCGCCCCAGCAGGTGCTTTTGGCCCAGCGCTTGTCTCCTGACGGCCGGGGCCCGCACCCACCCCCAGCTCAGCCCAGCATGCTGTCCATGGGCGCCGCCTGGGCAGCCGGCAGGGGTGCTGGACAAGACAGGCCCGTCACACCTGGGCTTCCGAGACCAGGGCCTGAGCGCCTGTGCTCTGGTCAGAATTACCCCCGAAGCTAGACCCATCGACACCCAAAGGAGAAGCCAGGCCCTGAGGAGGCCAGAGACCCTGATCTCCTATGGGGGGCGGGTATCTCAAGGCCCACGGACCGCATCATCTGATTCTCCAGGGTCTGTCACCTTCCTCTCCCCTTTCATTAAGTGCAAAGTCCAGAATTCCCTGATACCCCACCCCACAGCACTGATCTGAAGGCAGGAGGAGGAGGAAGGCCGGCCAGCTGGGGCCTTTGTGAGTCCTGGGGGGGCGTGTGGTTCACACAGCTCCGCCCAGGGCCGAGGACCCAGGCTCAGGCCACCTGCACAGGACCACCAGCACTGTAGCTGAGGCCTGAGGCAAGCGCGTGTAACACAGTTTTCTCTGTGAAGCACATCCCAGCCTTCCTGAAACTCTGGACGGCACTTCAGCGTGACACTTGGGGGCCACTCTAAACAGTGAAATCACCCACAAAAAGCACAGAAGTGCAGAAAACGTGGCACGAAATAGATAGTAAGAGGATCCTTGCCGACACTCTGAGCTGGGACTCACTCTCTCCCTCCTGCTTGTCCAAGAGCGCTGCGGGTATTGACTGGGGGTCACCAGTAAATCTTAGTTGGGGAAGCAGGATGGCAAGTACAGAATCTGTGGGCAGTGAGGACGGACTCTGCCCAGGACGCTGGACATCGTCGGGATCCAGGATCCTGAAGGACAGCACGGGGAGGACTGAAATACCAGCGCCGGCCTTCCTGAGCCTTCCCACGACGGGTGCTCTCTGGGCCAACAGGGCTGCCCTGTCAGTGACATCCTCCCCTCAGGGTAGGGCCAGGTGTCACCCACAGGTAGCCCCATCAGCTGTCCCTTGAGCAGGTAGCATGCCAGTGAGGACAATATCCCAGCAGAGGCAGGTCCACGGGACCCTCTAGGCAGCGAGAGGGGGCCGGTGGGAGTGGGGACAGGCAGTGCGGCCCCTGTCTCCCCAGACCCGCCCTGAGAGCCTGCGCTGGGCGCCTTCCATCACTGCCTCTCCTTGTTGGCCCTGCTCCTGGACAGGTGAGGGCACAGGGAGGAAACAAGATGAAAAGCTGGGTGCTGGTACTAACCAACTTCTATTTCCATCCTAAGGGGAACGAGGCCCGGTTGGGAGCCCAGGACTTCAGGGGTTTCCAGGCATCACCCCCCCTTCCAACATCTCTGGGTTACCAGGTGACGTAGGCGCGCCTGGGATATTTGGCCTGGAAGGTAAGCAGGGCTCACGCTGGGATACATTGGAATCTCTGGGGACAGGAGCTGGCCACGACCTGATTGCTTGAGGGATAGAACGCTTTCGTTGTCCCCTTGAGGGCATGATGCCGAGTGAAATAAGCCAGACAGAAAAGGACACATACTGTCTGATAGGAGCTCCCTAAGTGACCACATTCATAGGACAGAAAGTAGTGGGGGCCAGGAGCCGGGGGAGGGGCCGTTGGTGTTCAGTGGGGACAGAGCTTCCGCTGGGAAGATGAACACGTCCAGAGGAGGATGGTGGTGATGGCTGCACAGCGACGTGAATGCACCTCGTACCACTGAACTGTACACCCAAAAATGGTTAAAATGTTAACGTTTATGTTACGTATATTTTACCACAATACAGAGCAAAGCTGCCCAGTGTTACAAACTTGCCAAAGCCGGTCCCCTGAATGGGTGACTTTGCATCCGGCCTCCCGGCCGTGACTGTGCCTTCCTGCTGTGTACACTCACCTTTCTTGGGACTGATGCCAACAGGTTATCGAGGTCCCCCGGGGCCACCTGGGCCCGTGGCTCTTCCTGGAATCAAAGGAGATGAGGGGAGTCCAGGAGCCCCCGGAAACCCGGGGACCAAAGGATGGGTCGGGGACTCCGGGCCCCAGGGCCGGCCTGGCGTGTTCGGGCTCCTGGGAGAAAAAGGTAAGGGTCGGTGCCCGTGGGGGGCTCCTCTCAGGGAGGCTGGCGGCGCTGGTCAGAGATGGCCAGAGCCCCCGCCCAGCCCCACGTGTCCTCAATGTCCTGCTTGTCCGGAAGGGCCCAGGGGGGAGCAAGGATTCATGGGCAACACAGGCGCCGCCGGGACTGTGGGAGACCGAGGCCCCAAAGGACCTAAAGGAGATCGAGGACTCCCGGGTAAGTGAGTCTCAGAGGGGACGCCTCTGAGGTCATTCTGTCACAGGGACGTGGTGGTGACGGGTTGTTGGAAGGGCTCTGAGCGACTTGCAGGTGGGTTATCACCCACCCCACCTCTAGAGAGCGCGGTGGCTCAAAGGAAGCTCCGGAATTGGTTCAGTGGGTCAAAAATGGAATAGAGACCAGAGCAAGAGAGCGAAGTGGTCCTCATGCATCATCCGGCCTTTCTTTTCCCTTTCCAGGTGCCCCGGGTGCTGTGGGCGCCCCGGGGATTGCAGGAATCCCCCAGAGGGTTGCCATCCAGCGGGGGCCAGTGGGTCCGCAGGGAAGGAGAGGCCCTCCGGGGCCTCAGGGGGAGATGGGACCCCAGGGCCGCCCGGGAGAACCAGGTAGGAACACTGCTGCGGGGCCACCCCTCGTTTCCTGTTTGCTTTGCTTTCACTTTTGTTCTCCTGCTGGAAAGCACTGGCTGAGCACCAGTGATGGAGCATCGCATTCTCCCTGGGGCACTGACGCGTGTCTCGGTGGCTCTGCAGGTTTCCGCGGGGCTCCAGGGAAGGCAGGGCCCCAGGGAAGAGGTGGCGTGTCAGCTGTTCCCGGGTTCCGAGGAGACCAGGGGCCCGTGGGGCTGCAGGGGCCCGTTGGCTATGAAGGTGAGTGATGGTGACAGAGGGGGCAGAGGGCAGGGAGCTTCCTCCAGGTCCCGCTGTGAGTCTGCTAAATGGACTGTGGTGTACGGGGAGGGGTCAGATGAGCCCCGAGATGAGCAGAGATGAGGGGCTGCACCCCCTAGCCCAGAGCCTGGGGCCCCCGCTGCAGCCTGGGTCCTGGGCAAGGCCCATATACCTGCGCCCACCCAGTGTCCCCTGCATCTGGCAGAACACCTGGCACAGAGTCCCCAGGAGAGGCCGGCCTCCTTCCTTCCTCTGAGACATCTGCAGGTGCCTCAGAGAAGGAAGCAGCAGACATATTTCGAGAGACAAGATTCCTAAAGCTCTTGAGGGCCGGAAACTATGAGCTGAAAGTCACCGATTACATTACAGGAGCCGCTGTGAAGTCTTATGTCATCGACTTCTTAAAATTATTTGCACGTGTGCAGGATGGGATAGGCCAGAAATAATAGCAATTCATGCAAAAAATAGTCTTGAGAGTTGGTGTAATCCACCTGCGCTCGGCTTGAGCCCGAGGTGTGAGCACCGTGCTGACAGTAAAGGCGGGCTGCACGGTCAGCGCCCAGATCGCAGGAAGCACACGGCGACCCACGGCCAGGAGAGCGTAAAATGCTGGGGGATGCAACCCGAGACACGCATGGCGGGGCAGGGGGCGGCGCATCCAGGCCAGGGGCCAAGACAGTGCAGGGTGGACGGCACGTCCTCAGAAAAGCAGGGTCACCCAGGACGGCTGATTCCAGAGGTCTGAAGGGGTGTCCTGTTGGGGGCAGATCAGCCGTTCTGCAGCGTCAGGGCCAGAATCGGGCCCCCGGGTGGACATCTGGGGAGGTGGGCTTCCAGCCTTGGGAATGGCCGCTCCCCGAAGCATCAGCAGGGGGGCCTGCCGCCTGGGGCAGAGGAGGCGGCCGGGGCTGGACACAGTGCTTCCGTGACCCTTCTGACTCCCTGATGCTCATTCCTGCTCAGAACGGGGCGCCCTGGGGGGACGGCTCGCGGGGGAGGCTGAGTCCCTGCCCCTTGTTCACTCCCATCATTGTGGTCCCACGTTAGGGATGGGGTGCGGGCCTCCCCAGGAGGCTCCTGGTCCCAAAGGGCAGAGCCACTGAGACCCCGGCCCTTGGGAAAAGGCAGAGCAGGGCTGTGAATGTCGCCACGCACGCAGCCAGCACGTGGGCCGTGGTCCGCACGGCAGCTGCAAGGCGGCCTCTTTGTCTCGGGTCCCAGGGGAGCCAGGCCGCCCCGGGAGCCCCGGCCTGCCTGGCATGCCCGGCCGCAGTGTCAGCATCGGGCACCTCCTGGTGAAGCACAGCCAGACGGAGCAGGACCCCATGTGCCCCGTGGGCATGAACAAGCTCTGGAGCGGATACAGCCTGCTGTACTTTGAGGGCCAGGAGAAGGCCCACAACCAGGATCTGGGTAGGTACAGCCTACCGAGCTCGGCCAGCCCCGCTGGCCACAGTGAGGTCGCTGAGTCCTCAGAAGGCACTGAGATGCCCCCAACCTGGGGTCGGGAAGCAGACTCTGCCTCGTAGCCCCCAGCGGCCTCCGCAGGCTCACGCGGCCCAGCCTCTCGCTGCCCCGTGCCCTGGAGGCCGCCAGCGGTTCCCCGTCATCCTTGCTTCATGCCCCACAGTGTATAAGCAGTCAGGCCGGGGTCGTGAGGGGCTGGGAGGCACTTAGAACCCCGCAGCGTGGATATGGGGGCGTGTGTGCTGGTATTTATCCAAGGAAGCCTGGTTGCCAAAAGGAATTTAAAAGACCTAACAGCCCATAGAAAACATGGCCAACACATACTAAAATTGGGGGCTTGGAGGGAGGGTGGCCATGTGTGTGGTGGGGAGATCTGTTGGGCTGAACCCGATGATTTGTGCACCTTCCCGTCCAGATAAGTTTTTTTAAGTGAGACATAGCAAACAAGAGTAAGGGCCTAAAACAGCAGAGACAGGGCAAGGCCAGCACAGGGCCCGGCAGGCCTCAGGGCAGAGCAGACACCCGGCTCAGCTGGAAAGCAGTCAGTGTGAAAGGGGAAATAACTCACTCTGGCCCTGAGATGAAGTTGGTGGAGTTATTTGGGGGCCCAGTAACCAGAGTCCATCTGGGAGGCACCTGGGTGCCATGAGCCAGGCCCCCATCTGGGATGCCATCGGTGGGTGCTGGGGGCTGGTGCTTTAAGAGCCCCCGACACGGGCCTCACCGGGGTGCTATTCGCCAAGTCGCCCCTCCCTCTGACCCAGCCTGGTCCCGAGGTGTGCGGGAACCTCGGAAGGGCACAGTGCCGGTGGAGTCAGCCCCTGAGGGATTGGAAAGCCCGAGCCCGCCCCCCACCCCGCCCCGCACACGGCTGAACCCCGCGGGGGGCCTGGAGGGGCATCTTCCCGGCATGCTCAGCCGTGACGGTCCCTCCCTGCACCGCAGGGCTGGCGGGCTCCTGCCTGGCCCGGTTCAGCACCATGCCCTTCCTGTACTGCAACCCTGGCGATATCTGCTACTATGCCAGCCGGAACGACAAGTCCTACTGGCTCTCCACCACCGCTCCGCTGCCCATGATGCCTGTGGCCGAGGAGGACATCAGGCCCTACATCAGCCGCTGCTCCGTGTGCGAGGCCCCGGCCGTTGCCATTGCCGTCCACAGCCAGGACGTCTCCATCCCCCACTGCCCGGCTGGATGGCGGAGCTTGTGGATCGGATATTCCTTCCTCATGGTACGTGGTGCTTGCCTGCTCTCTGTCAGCCCGCGGGCCCAGGTGCAAACTGAGTTCCTCTCCCACATCCTGGCCTTTGTAAGACTAATCAGGGCAGTTGTTCAGGTTGTGCACTGCACAAGGGCATCTGGCCCAGGGGAGGAGTGAGAGCTGGAATACAGCCTGCGTTTTGCTCATTGAGCCGTGTTAGGCCTGGAGCTGCCCCCACCCAGAAGGGACCCATTAATTTGCCACCAGGCCTTTGTACAGCCTTAATTAGATAAATTTGGCTATCATGACAGCATCCGTTACAATTTTCCTGTTTACCATCAGAGGGAGAAAGGAAAGTGCAGTGGGGAGGGTGGGTCTTGTATCGCATTTATATTTATTATGACTGTCGTAATTCCACTATATTGACCGGATGCCCAACGTGTTAAATATTTCATAAATTAAATTAATAACATTATATATATATATGTATATATATATATATAAAAAATACCAAGTTTGCTAATCTTATCAAAACAACAGAAAAAATACCTGGATTCTGGAAAAGGAAGGAGAAGACAAACAAGTGTTGATGTTTTAACATTTTTTAAGGTATCGCTGCTGCAATAATTTGAAGCAACAGGATACTAAGTTCTGTGCTGGGACAGGCAACTGTCTGCTTTTCAGGAGCTAATCATGTCAGGGGGCTTTGGTGGATGGACAGAGCTCTGGTCCCACCGAGAAATTCAAAAATTAAAAACGAGCCTCTTCCTTGTGAAGGGAGTGATTACACTGTATCCAGAAAGGTCAGACAGCCCTTCTTTTATTAGCAATTACATCTTGAGCTGTGTCACGGATAAGGGATAAGCACACACGATCCTCAGTAAGCGCCTCCTGCCAGCCTGGCCCTTGACACCCCCAAGGCGGGTGACAAGAGGACCATGGTCCCCTCGCCCCGCTGTGCAACCAGGGCGGCACTGATGGGCTGCCCACACCTTCCCTTCCAAGAACACGGAAGCACCTGCGGGCACAGACGCCGAAGAGCCAGCACACGGCTTAGTGTCCCCCTGCCTGTCTGGGGGACGGTCCCTGTCTTGTCTGCACACAAGACACGCTTTGATCCATCGCTGCCACAGCAGCAAAGACGTCGGCCCCCCCTTACCTCAGTGATCCCTCTCGAAGCTGGTCTGGTGGCGACTGTAAGTCTCCAGCCGGCCATCGGTTTACTTTTTCCTTTCGATTCAAATGAGGTCCTCACAGGCCGAGTGTCCAATGAGTGATTCTCTTAAGAGACATCAGCTGCTTGAGTCCCAAAGCCAGAGGCTTGTCCTCTGAGGCGAGCACATTGGAAAAGTGTGTGTGTGTGTGTGTGTGTGTGTGTGTGTGTGTGTGTGTGTGCGCGCGCACATGCGTGGGGGGACCAGCAGGGCCTCGGCTCTTTCAGGCCAAAGCGGGGCTTCAGATGCCCCATGAAGATGCGTCTGCTTGTCTCTGTCGACAACACACAGCAGCTCTGTCTGTGTGAGCAGAAAACTGTTCAGAGGTTTTTGTTCTTTGCTGCTTCATTTGAAGAAAAGGTTAAACTGGGCTTCTGCCCAAACATCTCACAGGACAGCCTCTTCCGTGCCCTGCCCACCGTGGCTGAGGTGTTCCTGGTCTAAATTTGCGGGTTCTAACACAACACTTACCACTGGGCTGGCTGGACCGAGCCAGATGACACGTTTTAGAGAGAAGCTTTGAGATCCGGAGCCCCACCATGCCCCTTCGTAAAAGCTAAACATGTTTATGAAACCAAGAGAAAGTAGAACTTGAAAGTGGCAAAGAAAATCCCTTCCAACCCTTGGCCAGGTCTCCCAGGCAGGACCATCTCAAGCAACCAATTGCTAATTTAACAACAACCCTCTGATTGAAAAAAAACTAATTACACGAGTATTACGTGTTCACTGTAGAAAAATCAGCAAGTAGAGCTTTTCTTAAAAAAATAATAAAATTCAAAGCACCCGTACTCCCCCTTCATAAACGTTAGCAAAGGAGGAGAGCAGGAAGCACTTTGGTGCTTAATTTTTTTGTTTTTTCTTTTGTTTTTTTTTTTTGGCTGCACCGCACGGCTTGAGGGATCTTAGTTCCCTGACCAGGAATCGAACCTGGGCCCTCGGCAGTGAGAGCTCGGAGTCCTAACCACTGGACGGTGCTTAATTTTAATAGACCCTCTGGTTCTGACCCACATGTTGATCTTAATTTACCTTATTGAAGCGTAGCTGACTTACAATGTTGGTAATTTCCACTGTACGGCACAGTGACTCGGTTATACACATACTGACTCGGTTATACACATACATACATTCTCTTTCCTATTCTTTCCCCTGACGGTTTATCCCAGGATATTGCAGAGTTCCCTGTGCTCTACAGCAGGACCTTGCTGTTTTATTTTTCCTTTAAAAGAAAAAGTTAACGTGTCGGCATCTCTTCCGCCCCATCCCCCTACCCTGCACAGCACACGGCCGCGGGCGACGAAGGGGGCGGCCAGTCGCTGGTGTCACCGGGCAGCTGCCTGGAGGACTTCCGAGCCACGCCGTTCATCGAGTGCAACGGCGCCCGAGGCACCTGCCACTACTATGCCAACAAGTACAGCTTCTGGCTCACCACCATCCCCGAGCAGAGCTTCCAGGGCACACCCTCGGCCGACACCCTCAAGGCCGGCCTCATTCGCACACACATCAGCCGCTGCCAGGTGTGCATGAAGAACCTGTGATGTCGGGGCCGCCCTGCCGGACACGCTTCTGCAGGGGACACGCAGCCGGGGGGCCACTTTGGTGCTTATTCTTAACTTATTACCTCAGATGCCGACCCAAAAATTGACTTCATTTTTTTTTCTCTAAAAAACAAACCAAAAGAATAATAAAAGAAGGGCTACCAAAGGAATTCAGCACCAGCACTTCGACCAAATAACCCCGTGGCATCCAAGGCGCTGCCCACTCTCCCCACATCTGTAGCATCTGTAGGACACCCTGACCCCGCCAAAACGGAAAACCACGAACCCTCCCTCTCAGGCCATCCGTACCAGATGGTTCCACGCTCAGTGTAGCTAACTTCTTCCTGTGTATCTGTGTAGTCACGGCAGTCTCAGCCGTCACTGATAACCCACTTATTGAACTCAACGGGGAGGTATAGACAGATGAGGCCGTGCAGCCTGCGGGCTCCGGAGCTCACTCCCGCTGTTCCCACTCGGGGAGCTCCTGGGGGTGGACGCAGCCCTGCTCTCCGAGCCCCCATGGTGACGGCGCCCTCTTCTCCCAAACGCCGGCAACGCGAAGGATCCTGGTCCCCTCGGGAAGGCCGACTGTGCCTTTTGTTTTAAAAGCCACTGATGTCCGCACACCAGCTATCACTCTTCCCACCACCCCTTACAGACCGTTGGGTTCGGCAAAACTCACATAGAAGCGAAGACCTTCTCACCGTCTGTTGTCAGCCAGGCAGCGTGGCAGCAAACTTTGTAGGGTCGGAAGTGATGCTTCCACTGCCCCCAGGCCGTCCCCGGACATTCACCCTCCGCACTTTGTGCAGAATTGTATATTCCTATGCCTACTCCATCCTCTGTAGCGACCCCCAAATAAAAGTTCGTTTTGAACATTTTTATACCCCAAGTCATTGCCTGCCTAATTTTCTCGAGTCCGTAGAGCACAAACTTTGCCGTGAACCCCAAAACACTGCATCCGGGCCCAAGTGCGAGCCCTGCACCCAGCTTGGCACCGCGCAGCTGTGTTTTCCAAGTTTCGGCAGATTGAACACAAGCCTGTGGTGGTGTCGTTCGTTTCCCAGGGAACTGTCTGTGTTTATAATGCGTTAGTGTTTACAGAAGACACCTGCACCATCACTCATGGGGATTAGCAAGATGGGTACCAGTCACTCACCAGCCCCAGCACAACATCCCAACAAAATCCCAGTGTTTCCAAGATATAGCCTCCAAGACACATTTCCGGCTTCAGTTTCTCTGGAACCTGGCTGACCTTCAGGCACCCAGCTCGCAGAATTTATTTTTACCCTTTAAAATTCAATCTCATAGTTGAGGTCTATCCCGATGGGGCTTTTTCTGTAAACCTACATCGTTGGAAACGCCTCATAGATTAACTGTGTGGTTTCCTTTACTCATAGAACTACCTGTTAGATCTGTGGGAAAGAACTACAAGACAGAGCTGCCAAGTAAACTATGAAAAACCTAACGAACTTTTTATCTTAGGTATTGGCATATCCCAATGATCTGTACTGTTCTAGGGTGTGATGGCTTAGGAGTGAATATGATTTGACCCTAATACATTTTTAGAGGGTGTCAAATTCAGAACCAGGCAGATCCGTCTCCTGACCCTAAACATGGTCCTAAAGTAAATCACTTGAGGAAACTGGATCCTAAAGATTACAGGTGAAGAATTTTGAAGTGTGTCCATATTTGATTGGAGATCAAAGAAGCCTAACTAAAAGAATTGTGGGCTAACATGATAACTTCTTTTTGAAAGGGCTATTTTATCTTGAAGATTTATGAGTTTGGAGGAACTAAGATGATTGGCAGTGGAAAGAATCAGAATGTGTGAAATTCCTTAAAAATTTATTGACTTAAATAACTTTGTGTTACACATAATAAAAAAACCCTTTACTTTAAAAAAAAAAAAATTCAATCTCATATTAAACTTTTTCTAAGTACAATTTCTACAGTTAACAAGGTGACAATGTTATACTAATAATTCCACACGATAATGTTACTCGAAGGAGATCAGCACCTGCCTGGCCCGCATACCCCCAGCGGCCGCCCAGGACGAGGACTCTGCTCCGGAGGGTTAAGTGGGGACGTGACTCCAGGCAGTGGAATGGGACCTGGGCAGAGCGACCCAGGAAGCAGGGCACCTCACTAAGGGGGCTGCCACTGTGGGGGGCTCAGGGTTCAATCCTGTGGGGACACACCGAGGGAGGCCACAGAAGGACACTCAGATGGTCCCCCCCCAGGCGTGGGAAAGGCACATTTTCAGCCTCCATCTCTTGCCCCCACGGGTCAGGCTGCCTCACATGTCCGGGGCTGAGGGGGCTCCTAGCACCCCAGGTGGAGGTATCAGAGAACCAGGTGAAGCTGATGCAAGGCATCGTAGGCTACACCTGTGGACATCTGGTTTCTGTAGCAACAGCAGCAGCGGAAAAGGTGAGCCTAGAGGCTGAGGCCAGGGCCTGAAAGATGCCCAGCACGGGGAGGTGATGGCACAGCTGTCTTAAAGATTCTTTAAATTGTATAGTGTCTTGTAATTTTCAAAAGTTTCATATGCACGATTTCACATGGTTTAGCTTTGATGCCTCTGTGAGGTTCGCACATCAGAGGTAGGTGCCCAGCATTAAACACTGAACCTCACACCTAAAATACATACGGCGAGAAGACCAAGATCTCGATACATAATTGGATTCCAAAATGTCGACCATCAAATATACACCAAACACCAATAATCCATAACCCCAACACCTGTTTGTGCAACGAAGCTCATGACCCTGGACAGCAGGTGAAGTTTCCTAGTCTGCGTCAAACGGCCAACCTTCTGAACCTTGAAAATTCAAGCTCTGCCCTTCACAGACCCTTGCATGTTGCGTGAGATTTTTCTGGTCTAGTTTCTCAAGGCTAAGAGGAAGCGCCACCCCGGAAGCTAAGTGTACGTGAGTGGCTGACGCTGCCCGCCCCCATTTTCCAGAGAGTGGGTGCCCTGAGGTTAGAATCACTGTCTCGCGACTGCTTCATAAGGTGGCTTTCCTCACCCCTCGCACAGACGATGCCAGGACCCACGTTAAACCAGAGGAGATGCCTCTGGAAGCATCCCGGCTGGTCGGAGGGGCACCAGGAAAGACGGAGAAAGTCCTGGAATATCGCTCCAGCTTCCCGCTGCCTAAGAGCGAGTCCGGAGGACCCCGGGGCAGCTCTCCACTTGGGGGCCACCAGGGGAGCTGAACCGAAGACCCTGCTCGCCACGGGGGCGTCCTGAGAATTAAATCCGTTCCTACGTGTGAAAGGGCCCCAAGAGAGCTGGCGTGCACACCATCGTGTGAGTTTGGTGTCGTGTCCCAGCCTCAAGAAGAAGGGGTTGGAGACTCCCTGCCATTGGAGGGTTTTAAAGACGTTCCCACGGACAAGAGGTATCCAACACAGGGGGTGCAGGGGTGAGGTAGAAGCCTCTGAAGGTAAATTCCTGACACGCACAGAAGGGGTGATATTGAGCTGCGGGAGGACCATGAAGCGGCAGGACAAACCCAAGTGAACGGTTTGCAGGGTATAAATACGGGAAATGGCAACCCTGCCACTCGAGAGCTACGTGGCACGTGGCCCAGTCAGCACACTCAGCAAGTGCCACAGGTACCCGTGAGCCACTGGGGAGGGTGACGTGAGCACAGAGGCGCCCATCTCGTCCATCTGCCCGAGCGACACCAGGGCTCAGATCACACCCGGACGTGGCCCTACCTACAGGCTGCCGTTCCCAGAAAGAGGCCATCGCTCTTTTCTTTATATTTATAAATGTGGCATATTTATTTATTTATTCCTTTGACAAGTATTTTTTCAAGAACACATTTGTTGAAGGCACACATCACTTGTCCTGAGTGGTAAGAATACCACACGGAACAAGACACACTTAGTGCCTGCCCGTAGAAATTTTAGTTTACTGGGGGATACAGGCAATTAAAAAAGTAATTAAAATAAAGCGCCATGAATGTTATTAAGGGAGAAATTAGGGGTACAGGAGGAATACAGAGCAGAGATATTTGAACCAAAGAACTCCTCTTGGAGGAAGTGATTTTTTTTAACCTTTTATTTTATATTGGAGTAGAGTTGATTAACCATGTTGTGTTAGTTTCAGGTGTACGGCAAAGTGACCCAGTTCTACATATACATGTATCTATTCTTTTTCAAACTCTTTTCCCATTTAGGTTGTGAGAGACTATTGAGCATAGCTCCCTGCGTGATACAGTAGGTCCTTGCTGGTTGTCTATTTTATATAGAGCAGTGTGTACATGTCAGTCCCAAACTCCCTATCCCTGCCCCCCACCCTTAAGTTCGTTCTCTAACTCTGTATGTTTCTGTTTTGTAAATACGTTCGTGTCATTTCTTTTTCGATTCCGCAAATAAGCAAGATATCATACATCACTTATTTTTTTAAAAAGAGAAACAGCAGGTGTTAGGAACTAATTGGAGGGGGAGGGGAGAATGCTAACATGGGTAACTTTGGAAACGAGGGAGGCCTGAAGCCAAAGCCCAAGGGCCCGCCCCCCTCATGGCTGTGCTCCCCCTATTGCAGCCTTGACCCACATTGTCTGCCGCAACTGAACAACTGGGGAATGGATGGGGGCGCAGGGAGCGCGTTTCCCACTGCCTGAGATGGGGTTTACAGCTGAGAAGCGGGGAGATGATGCATCAGAGTGAGAGAGGTCGGCCAGACCAGGTTTGGCTGAGCACAGACCCCTGGACATGGGCGTCAGTATCTACATGTGTACTTCCTTGCTCTCAGCTGGAGGGCTCTAAAGAAACACCCCCAGCCCCGCTGGCAACAAGCACACCCAGCCCAGATCTGAGCTTCGGACACTTTCCCCAGTGAAAGGTCCCAGGGCTCCTTGGAGCAATGGCTGATTCTAGGACGAGTGCAGGAAACACACAAGATGAATCTGGAACACAGGTGGTGTCAGAAAGTAAGAAAGTACTCAAAAATAAACCCCAGGGGCTTCCCTGGTGACGCAGTGGTTAAGAACCCGTCTGCCGATGCAGGGGACACGGGTTCGAGCCCTGGTCCGGGAAGATCCCACATGCCATGGAGCAACTAAGCCTGTGCGCCACAACTACTGAGCCTGCGACCTAGAGTCCACAAGCCACAACTACTGAAGCCCGCACGCCTAGAGCCCGTGCTCCACAACAAGAGAAGCCACCGCAATGAGAAGCCCGCACACCGCAAACTAGAGTAGCCCCCGCTCGCGGCAACTAGAGAAAGCCCACGCGCAGCAACGAAGACCCAATGCAACCAAAAATAAATAGTAAATAAATAAATAAATTTAAAAAAATAAATAAACCCCAGAGATGGGAACGGGTCAAAGGGACACAGCAGCCAACAGACACAGCTTCCCGTTCACGAAAGCTGGGATAACGTGATCAAGAAGAAAGCCATCCGGGGCTTCCATGGCGGCACAGTGGTTGAGAGTCCGCCTGCCGATGCAGGGGACGCAGGTTCGTGCCCTGGTCCGGGAAGATCCCACATGCCGCGGAGCGGCTGGGCCCGTGAGCCATGGCCGCTGAGCCTGCGCGTCCGGAGCCTGTGCTCCGCAGCGGGAGAGGCCACAGCAGTGAGAGGCCCGCATACCGCAAAAAAAAAAAAAAAGAAGGACGCCATCCTGAATTATAACCCAAAGAATCAAATAAATGTCCATGAGTCCATACCGATATAACGATGGAATCAATAAATGAATGGAGAGGAGAGACAAATCCTTGTAAAAACACCCAAAGTGGGTAGTTATTCTACCATAAAGGAGGGGCGTGTGCGCTGTGCCTGGCGACGTCCTTCCAGAGAGCAGAGTGTGGAAGGAGCGGAGAGGGCACCTGTGCCGCGGGGACCGTGAGCCACACACCTGGGCCATGCGATCAGTGATGAGTCACGGTAACGGCGGGCGCCCCGTGAGTGTGACCTGAGGAGCGCGCTTACCTCTGTGCTCTTCCTCCCAAACCTCCACCCCAGCCTCATCAGGAGAAACACATCAGACAAATTCCGGTCAAGGGGTGTCCTACAGAACACCTGTCCATACCCCTCAAGGCTATCAAGGTCACCAAAACAAGGTGGTCTGAGAGGCTATTAGAGCCATGGGGACCCTAAGGAGATGTAACTAAATGTCATGTGGTGTCCAGATGGGACCCTGAACAGAGAAAAGACATTAGGTAAAATTAAGGGCATCTAAATAAAGCATGGACCTCAGTTAATAATAACGTAAAGCAGGAAGAAAAGAAAGGACAGTGGACTTTTTAGGAGCTGGTGGAAATGGGTGTATCTGAGAGCAGTGCAGGCCAAAGGGTCCCGCTTCGAGAAGTGGAAAAGATCGGGCCAAGTGCTAAGGGAACGGGGAGGGGGTGTGACATAATGAGGGCAGGCGGGGTGGGGTGCGGAGCGGGGCTGGCCCTGCCTCATTACACAAAGGCAAGAACAACCCCCGGTTCCATCAGCCACAGCGGGGGCAGATTCTGCCTCAAAACATTCCAAACTCCTGCAGAGACCACCCCACCTCTTGCTCTTGGACACAAGAGCAAGTGCCCAGGGCTCGCCCCCCTCCGGTGGGCTGCGGTCATCGGCGCAGGTGCTCCTCGCATGCAGGGCCGGCACAGAGCTCGGAGGTGGAACACGAGTCAGCTCCATCCCCCTTCTCTCGGGAGGACAAACCCATCTCCAATCCACTGCCCACAGCAACCGGGCTCTGAGCACCGGCTCACCTCGGCCGGAGGGAGACGTCGCAGGAGATGAAGCTGCCAGACGTCTGTGGGAGAGGGTTGCTGGCACAGCAGGCAGTGCTGATTCAACCAGGAGGTCGGGTTCAGAAATGACAAAGCGGTTCCCTTAAGACACCGGCCTAGCGGCCTGTGAAAAGGGGGAACCACGGTTTCCAACACCCAGATTACAACATAACCCCCCTCAAAACTTCCCACGCAGGACATCTCGAGGCCACCAGGAAATGCCCGGCCAGGAGCTGCTGTTGAGAAGAAGGTTTCTGAGGACACTCGGGTGAAAGTCTGCAGCGATGGCTCCTGGGCCAGGCTCAGCAGGTTAACCCACGGCTGTCCGTGGCCTCCCAGCCACAGAGCAGCTGCATTTGAGCAAAGGGAAAGAAAGAATGTTTGAGGTCCCAGCTCGAACCCACATCCAGCAGAGGATCCCCTCCTTCTCCATTGGCTAGCTCACTGAAGCAGCTGAAGCTTCCCCAGAACTGACCTGGTTCCCTGGTCGGGAACTGGGCCCACGAGCGACCACGGCTGGAAACCCGTGAGCAGTCTCAGACCCCAGGACCAGTCTCCCTGGCGAGAGCCCAGGCTGGCACCCAAAGTCCACTTGGGACAGAGCCCAGAGTGAAGCCTACTTTTTAGGGCAGCAGTGAGGGTGCAATGCTTACATGCTGTTGATGGAGAAGGTGCCGTCCTGGGCCATCCTCCAGAACGCGGGGCCATTCAAGGGCACGAGCTGGGGGTGCTCAGAGCAGATGGGCAAGACAATCAGACTGTCCAGGCGGAAAGGGCCGTGGGAACTCAGCCACCCCTGCCTTCAAGTACAAAGAGAAATCATTTCCTAGGATGCTTTTTCCCCTCCACAGTCTTCAAAGACAAGTTCCTAGGTCTCCCAGATGTCTCACTAGCAAAGACACACTTTGTGGAAAAATAAATACAACTTCCACCCATTAAATGGGAAACTAAGCCACGTCAATGAAAAGTAATCGGACTGACTCGTTTTCACTTTTGAACGGGCTACAGTTGCAAAATGGAAGTTTTAGACCTCGAGATCTGCTTCAGTAACAGGACATCTCAATTGGAGGCCTCCCCAGTCACATACAGGGGGCTCTGATGGTGTTTCCATCACACAGATGGGGCTCGTTTGCTTACCCAGAGGACGTGCACCACCCAGGAGCAGAGGCAGGGCTACAGGCCACAGCATCAGAGATCATGGGCTCTCCGCAGAAACACTGAACACCTCCCCCCAAAAACTACTGCTCATGAAACATTGTTCACCAGCCTCTGCCCCACTTTGCCTCCTGTCAAGGACTGAATGCTTGTGTCTCCCAACATCCATATGTTGAAGTCCTAACCCCCAGATGGGATGGTGTCTGGAGGTGGGGCCTTTGGGAGGTAATCAGGTTTGGATGAAGTCTTGAGGGTGGGGCCCCCATGACCGGATTAGTGCCCTTGTAAGGAAAGAGTCACAAGAGCTCTCTCTCCCTCCAGTACGTGAGGACACATGCAGAAAGGTGGCCATCTACAAGGCAGGAGAGTGCCCTCACCAGAAACTGAGTCGGCTGGCACCTCAATCTAGCCTCCAGCCCCCAGGACTGAGAAATAAAGGTCTGCGGTATTTCATTACAGCTGCCAAGCTGGCTGAGACACCCCTTTCCCAACAGAGAGCCCCAAGCCTGACCTACTTGTTTTCCATTAAATTTCTAAGAAAACAAAACTGTTGTCTCACGGCTTCCCTGTCTTGGCATCTCTTAAGAACAAAGCCACACCCCACCCCCGGAAAAGAGGTTTCTTATTTAGCAACTGCCCGGGCGACCCACACAGAGGTCAGCAGAGACAGAGCTTTTAGTTTTGCTTCTATTATTGGAACTCGTGTCTTCAAGACAACTAGGCAGATGGGCCAACCTAAATACCTGGAATTTGTAGGATTCGATGCAGCTTTTAAAGATAGAGAGACGTGCCTTAAGCTCACAGCCATCACTCGAGCACCCCCAGCAAGGAGCCCATGGGAGCACAAATAAAGTCTAAATCAATCAAAGTTCTTCTCAAAATCCTTTTTAATAATATGTGTGGCTCACAATGCTGCAACCGATATAAAAAACATTGATTCCTGATTTTGTATAAATTAACATTTATCGAGAATCATTACGATGCATCGGGGTACAAGTACCGAATGGTAGGACCAAAGATAAATCACAGTGAGCAGAAACGTTTGAAAGTCACACAGGTGCCGAGACAGCCGAAAACCTTCTGTCAGAGGCCAGGTGTGAAGACGGGGCAGCCAGGGGACGGCGGTCTCCGGGAGCCCGGCTCTGCAGGGGGCTCCCCTGGACGGTTCATCCACTCCCCACCTCCCAGGGCAGCGATGTACGTGGGGGACCAGTCACGGGGACCTTCGCTACTGGCTGGCATTTCCACCCGGTCTCCTCCTCCGAGTGCAGTTCTACAAAGTGACCCCCGATCTTCTCCTCTGACCGTCCGTGCACCCTGGGGGGCCGGGCCTGGGCACGTCAGGCGCAGCACCCAGATCTGGTCCGCGTGGGCGGCCTGGAGCTGGTGATGTCCACGGTCTGCGGCGGCCCCTGGGCCCTCTGCTGCAGGATCACAGGCACCACCATGTCGAACAGGGTTTCGAACAGCAGATCCACGTTGCGCCCGGTCTTGGCGCTGGTCTCGAAGCACATCTGCTCCGCGGCCGGCACTTCCTTTTCATCCAGCATCTTGTACTTGAGGATCTTTTTGTAAAAGGCCACCGCGTCCTCCGGCTGCACCTGCTTCGGCAGCCTGGGGGCTGCACAGCCGCCGCCGCCAGCCAGCCCAGGGCCCTGCTCTCCTTCCTGGCCGCCCTCCCCGGGCCCCTCCTCACTCAGGTCCACCTTGTTTCCCACGATGGCGAAGAGGCAGTCGGCGCTGGCCGTGTCCGTCAGGCCCAAGAACCTGTCCTCCAGCTCCAGCAGGCTCTGGGCATTGTTCACGTCGTAGGTGAGGATGACGGCAGCCGCCCCCCGGCAGTACATGGAGCCCAGGCCATGGAACTGCTCGCGCCCTGGGGGCGAGGGGGGAGAAAGATACAGTTACCTCTCCTCTCTGGCAGTGCCCCCCGACCATGCCGCCAGGGACCCCTGGGAGGGACCATGGAATCGTGACCCCAAACGTAGGTGTGGCTGGAGCTGAACGGGATGGAGACCCTGCTGTGCAGAAAGACAGGGTGATGGCCAGTCCCCACGGCCAGCAGGTCCTGCACAGCCCCGTCCACCCACCGCAGTGAACCCACGAGACGGAGGAAGACAGCCGGGCCCTGCTTTCCCCCTAATGGGCGGTGGTGTGGCTTTTGCTCCTATCTCTGCGTCTTACATGGGGACGTTTACCCGCGACGCTCCCGCCAAGGGTCCTGCTCCTCTCGATGACACACTCTGGACCACCTCCCAGCGTGGCAGTCATGCTGACGTGGCACCAGGCAAGTCTGCGTTCCCGGGGAGAGCAGAGCTCTCCGGGCCCAAGGCCCTGCCCCACCTCCAAGGCCACCTCCCCACCCGCAGGCTGCGGGCCTCCTGGAGAAGGACTCAGAAGTGAGTGTGTCGGAACAGAGAACACGCACAGTAAGGAAATGCCCTCTCTCTGAGGGAAGACAGACAGAGCAACTTCACTTTCAACCAAGCTGGGCACCGCTGTGCACGCCACACGGCGAAGCAGGTATGGACATCCCGCCACCGACGGCTGGCCCCACCCCTGAAGCCTGGGCCCCGGCCTGCCCAGAGTGGGGAAGTGACAGCGGATGCAGATGGCCCCAGGCCCCCCAGACCTCCTCCCACCTCTTCCTCCCTCCCTCCCCTGCCCATGGGCACCAATCAGGGCTGCACAGGCCCCAGGTGACAGCCCCTGTGCAGGGGCTGAGGCCTTCCTTGCCTTTTCAGTTTTAAGGGGAAATGGGTGTTTTCTAAGTCGGACAAGTCACAGCGAGAACACAGCATAAATCTCCCTTGGGCCAACCTCCTTCTCTCGTCCTTTGGGGAGAGGGTGGGCACTTCCCAGGGCTTCTGCTGACTGTGACTTCCCAGGGGGCCCCTGGCCCCCTTCCAGGTCCCCCTTCTGTCCTGGCCTGTGCCTCGTCCCTCTGAGCCCCGACGCAGACGCTCAGCACAACCCCGAGTGGAGGTCTCGGTCACGCAGCTAACAGACACCTGTCTCCACCAGGGAGGACAGAACCTGTGGCTTTACTCGCCCCCCACCCCCCGGCCCCGCGCTCAGTGCCACTAAATGCGCTGAGTAAGTGAAGCCACAAATCATCCCCTCCATTTGCTTTTGTTTTTTTTAAAAAGGACAACACAGTTTTTCTCTCATGTAAGATTTCTTGGTTTGTTTCGTAACAATTCGTTCTCATTTGCTAGGTGGTAGAGCCTCAATCGTGTCAGAGGCTGAATTTACACCCTGCACCCGTCTCAACTCCCACCTTTCCTCTGAACTGCAGACCCAGGGGAAGACACTGGGGGAGGGGAAGAGGGTAAGGAGAGGGGGAAGGGAGAGGGAGGGGGACAGAGGGAGGGAGGGAAAACCTTGATGGGTTAAACCCCCAAAGAACTGAAATTTCATCACACTTGAATACCTTTATTCCTTCATATCAAACCATCAGAAGCCCTGTACGTAAAAGGCCCAGATCACAGTAAGCAGCAAGGCCAGTGCCCCTCACCTTGGGGTCTCCGGAGGCCAAGTGTGACCACGTTTGTTCCCAGGTTTTCCTCAATGTTCCCCTTGGTTTCCCTTCTTCCTCATTCACGACGGGAAGACGGTTCACTGACTCCATGGAGGGAAGTTCATAAATGCAAAACGGGGCCCCTCCTGAAGCCGTCCCAGGCCCCGGGATCAATCACACCTCCTACAGCTGCCGTCTGAGTTCACACCCTCCATGGGCGGAGGGAAAACCCCCTGGACCTGGATGTGTAACAGAGAAGAGCAAACCTGACTCCATACTGGATCTGTTCCTTTGGCACTAACCCTGGGCTCTGTTGCGTGCTGAGTCATGCTGGCTCTGCCCCTTTGTAAAAGAATGTTGCCTAGAGCCTGAAATATGCAGGAGAGCCCATTCTCCAGGCTCTGACCTTTAACGGTATAACTCTTTTCCATTCATATAGAGATGAAGTTGCAGAACAGAAAAATAACAACTGTCTTGTTGGACATTTATAGGAACATTGTGCCCTGACCTGTGGACAGCTGCGAGAACCAAGGATACAGGCACCAAGGACGGGCAACAACCAGCCACACCCCCTGCCGTTTCAGTAGAAAAGAAGCCTGGATTCTGTTAATAATTGGAAAAAAGGTGGGTCTTTGGGACTGCCAGTGCACCGTCTTCTCGGTCTGCTGGAATTGCAAATAAAGTGGCTTTTCTTTGCCCCAAAACCTTGTCTCTCAATTTACTGGCATGGTGTGCAGTGAGCGGTATGAAGTTGGACTCCATAACAGGCAGGCCTCCCTGGGAGGGCCCCCACCCCACCCTGCTCCACGGAGGAGCCCAGGATTGACGTCACCTGAAGCACACTTGCCCCACTCACTGGTCCTTGCAGACCTAATCAATCACCCTTGACATGCCTCTCCCTAACTGGAATCCGGACTCCTGAAGAACCAGGCCCGGAGTTTGCTTTCATTCCTCTGTGGGGTGCATGCGGGGCAGCAGCCCCCAGACAATCATTGCGCCTTGAGCCTCTGTGCTCCACGCCACCCACCCTCCAAAGCACCCCAGCCTCTCGGTGCCCGCGGGACCACATTTCCTCCCTGAAGGACGAGGCAGGTGGGGCAGGGGGGTGGGCAGGCAAAGCACCAGGGAGGACAGGGTCAGGGTGGGATCGTCTGCCCCTGTCCCGGAAGCAGATGCGAAGACCCCCGTGTCAATGACGGCAGCGGACTGAAAGTTGCCTAGTTCTTACGTGCTTGCACAATGCGACCATCTGAGTCCACACTCCCCAGGTAACACCAACACGCCATCCCTGACATCCTGCACCTGACCGGCCCCCCACCCTGCCCAGGGCTCCTTCTCCATCAGGCAAAGCACCAAATCCCCAGCTCATCCCAGCAGCAGCCCCCAGCCAAGCTGCCTCAAGATTCCCCCCAGACTGCCTCTGATGAAAGGCTGTTCCTCTGCTGTAGTCTCTAGTTTGGGCTACAGAGCCCCCCGTTGACTACAGTGGGGACAGAGCCCAGGAGTCCATGACCTTGAACGGGGAAAGGTGTATTCTCTGTTCTCACCATCCTCTAACTGAAAGTTAGCATTTCCTTCCATAGACATGTTGCAACAAACCAGAAATGGCTATAGGAAGCAAACCCTGTGCTGTGTCGCCGACAGAAATAACAGAGGCTTTCAATCCACACTGCAGTTGTGTATGTTTATCGTCAGCTCAAAATCTCAACGGCTATTAGACCTGCCAGTAAAGAAAACCTGGTATCCTGGGAAAACTTGGTGTTTTACTGCATGCGTTTAAATACAGTATTCAGAAAAAGGGTCCCAGGCTGGTGCCACTCGGATACAAGGGGATCCATGGCACAAAAGAAATGAAGAACCCCTGGTCCAGGGGTCTTCGCAGCTCGGACTGAAGGCATGACACCTCCACACAGCTACTTATATAAAATATAGTGATCTTTGCCATTAAACCAGGTTTCAGCCAAACGGCCAAGAAATACAGAGGAGCTCCACCCCAGTCATCCTGAAACGGCGACATGCTGGCCTCAGCCAGTTGCCAATGTGCCAGCCCTGGAGAGAGCGGCCTGCAGAGAAGGAAGCCGCATCCAGAAGAAGGGCCGCACGGGCTACATCTGACAGTTGTCATCTCCCTCGCTCGGAGCAGAACCCCAAGCCAGGGACCTGCTTCTCCGGCGAGGCCCAAAGTGTCCCCCAAGTGATCGGACGAGGAGGCAAACTGGAGAGGGTGACGCCCCAGCCAGGACCAGCAGGAGTTGGCGGTGCGCGTCCTGTGATCCCGCAGTGATCCCGAGGATTGGAGCCACTTCCTGGAAAGCAAGTTTACAGCCCTGGGCTCCTGCCGCGGTCTGCTGGGAAGGGCAGCCTGCCTACCCTCGGGGTGTTCCGGAACTTGGCACCCGAAGAGCCACATTCCGTCCTTCTGCATACCAACAGCAGGTCAGCCCTCTGACTAATAATTTAATTATGAAAGTCTCATGTCAAATTACACTGTGAGCTTACGGCAGAAACTAAACAGCATTCTCCCGTCCCTTCGCGGACCCCCATGGGAGATGAAGATCAACGCGTCTTCCAAAACTGGCAATAGGAAACTTCAGCCAAGAAGCAAAGAAAGAAAAGAAATGCTTCCCCATCATTACCACTGAGCCGGGACTCTTCCTTTCACACAGGCTCATCTCATAGACAGCAAGCCTGGCAGCAAGAGGTTTTTCCAACAGCTAAAAATGCCGTCAGCTCCCACCCGCCAGATTTCACAGGAGGGTGACAGAGTGGCGTGCCGGCCATCCCGGGAGAATCGCTTCCAGCTCTGTTACATAGTTCTCTGAGGACAGCCTGGTAATGCCTAGGCCCAAAATAGTTTTCCTTTCCAGATAAAAATGTCTGGTTTGCCTTTAAAAAAAACCAAAAAAGTAAATAATAATAATACCAAAAGAGAAAGCAGAATAACTAAAGGAAGTAGGAACTAAAGCATCCCAAAGCCAGCCTGAAAAGAGGTGGACATGAGCTGCTGATCAAATCCCACGGTCTGTCAGCTACCCATCAACCAGCGCAAACAAATCAAATGCCGTTACCTTTCTCTAGTTGCGGCGAGCGGGGGCTACTCTTCGTTGTGATGCGCGGGCTTCTCATTGCGGTGGCTCCTCTTGTTGCGGAGCACAGCCTCTAGGCATGCGGGCTACAGCAGTTGTGGCGCACGGGCTCAGTAGTTGTGGCTCGCGGGCTCTAGAGCGCAGACTCAGTAGTTGTGGTGCACGGGCTCGTGGGATCTTCCCGGACCAGGGTTCGAACCCATGTCCCCTGCATTGGCAGGCGGATTCTTAACCACTGCGCCACCAGGGAAGCCCCCCGTGCTTGAAATTCTTAAATATCATTCTGGAAGTAATCTGGAGCTTTAAGGCTGCTTTCAAAGGAGCGTAGCGCCCATAATCAGACAGGCTAGTCCGACAGGGAACAAAGGTTCTGAATTTAGTCCTAACTGCGTTTAAGTGGGAGCCTGGTATTTCTGGCATCACAGAGGCGGTGAAGACTAAGTGGGGAGGTGGTGAGACAAGGCCGCTTGCGGTTGGCTCTGGGCGTATTGGAACCCAAGGCTGCTGAGTAAGTTTTCCAGTAGTATGTGAATGTGCGCTGAGCCGGAAGCCAGGCCCCTGATGCTAGCCCACTGTAATGTCAGCTCCTGGACCCCTCAGAGCAATGACTTCCTCATCGGTGATGGGCTTGAACTGGGATGCTCACAGGTTCCCTTCCCACGTGCTCACATCGGGTATTTCTCTCTCTCTCTCTCTCTCTCTCCCCTTCTTTCCCCAACCCAGGTCCCTAAGCACCAATTCCAAAGCTGAAGCTCTAGAAATTTTGGCAGTCTCCTTTGCTTCGTGGTCCAATTCTGGGGATGCCAGGGCACCGGGCTAACCCTGCACCAGCCCTGAGGCGGCAATAAGAAAAATCACAGGTTGTTTGCAGTTTAACCAGCACAGCTGAGGGTCAGGCTGGCAGGCTTGGCGTACGTGGCCCCTGCCGTACAGCCTGCCATGGCGTTGGAGACAGGGGTCGGAGAGAGGGGCCCAGCCTCCTTCACCTCCAGGAAGCGGCCTGGGCTCCCTGGCCATGGGCGGACCGCAGGGCTGCAGGACGGGTGGACGCGGGACTGCCCAGGAGCTCTGGCCTGTCTGTGACGCAAATCAAGGAGCGACTGTCTCACTTAGGTGTATCCTCGTTGTTGCATATTACAGAATTTCATTCTATTTTTCAAGCTGAATAATATTCCATTGTATGCATACACCACATTTTCTTATCTATTCATCTGTCAAAGGACATGTAAGTTGCCTCCATTCGTGGCCACTGTAAATAAAGCTGCAAGGAACTTGGAGGTGCTGACAAGCCAGTCGCAGGACAAATACTGCACGACTCCACTTCTAGGAAGCATTTGAAATAGTCAGATTCATAGAAGCGAACAGCAGAATGGTGGTTGCCAGGGTCTGTGGGGAGGGGAAATGGGGAGTCACTTAGCCACAGGCATAAAGTTTCACCAACACGATGCAAAACTTATGGAGATGAGCTCTGCAAACACAACCCGGTAGCTGAGGTCAGCCACAGTGTAACGTGCTCTTAACATGTAAGAGGGTAGCTTAAGTGTTCTTACCACAATAAAATAAAATTAACAAACAAGAAATGACATGTTAAGCTTGGTGTCGCCAACACAGTTCAGAGGTGGACGTGAGTTATCCTGGTGGTTAAGGAGAAACACAGAATCTGTTAACAATGCCACCAGCATCCGATCAGACACATCCTAGAACGAACTGCCGATATGCAACAAAACTGGCTGGACGTGGATGGGTGAGTCCAGAGCAGCTGGAGAGGGAGGCCAGCTGGCCACAGTGGACGGGGTCCCGGAGGAGGACCTAACAGGTTTGCCGGAGCCCCAAGTCAGGTCTTCAGAATCACAGATCAAGAAATGCACTGTCCATTCCCCCAGAGAGCTGATTCCATTCTCTACATGTGGAGTGGGGACCCAGGATACCAATGGGGTGGTCTACTACAGGGGAGGAGAGATTAATCTCCATCATCCCTTCCCGGCCCAGGTACAGGAAAAACTGGACTCCTGACCGGAAGAAAGCTGGCTCGGCGTGAAAACAGTCAACAAGTCCTCGGCGTTCAGCAAACTCACGCGGTCTCCCCAGTAACCACACTAAGAGGGCCTTCCCCTGCCCACATTTCACAGAGGGAGAAGCCAAGGCACAGAAAGCACGGGATGTGGCCCACAGAAGCAGGAAGGTGGAGCCCAGAGCCAGGACATGGTCCCGGAGACCAGGCCGTCTGAGGTCTAACCGCCTACAAAGAGCCCGACTCCCAGACAGACTGTCTGCATTAACCCTCACCGTGCGCCCTGGGGGCAGGTCCTTAGCTCCCTGGGCTTCTGTTTCCCATCACCAAAATGTGGACAGTACCCACCCAAAGGGGCTTGTGAAAATGGAATTAATTTGTTCAATGGGCTGGAACTGTGCCTGGCTCGTGTGAAGCCCTCCGTGAGTGCTGGTTAATTAAACCGTGACTCAGATTCCTCCCAAACTTCAGGGTCGGCTCCACCATCCCAGGACCGCCCCCGTCTGAGCTCTTCATCAGCACATTTACGGTCCCCTGGGGCCCGCTGGTCACCTTTGCTGTTGACCGATCTCCTACATCTTCCGTATTTGTATGAGGCTTGCTTTCCGAGGACGACCTTCTCCCCATTTCTCGGGCACCCTCTGTCATGTGGCTGCCACCCACTGTGTAACTGGAACTGAAAACCAGCCCAGGGCAGGAGGACAGAGGTCAGTGGCCACAATCCCCCGAACCTGCTGCTAGACAATGAAGATCAAATGTCTGACTGCATTCTCCTCGATGCTCCAGCGTCCTCTGGCCAGACGACGACCAGCATTTCACCCCGAGCGTCGCGTCCTTTTGGCTTAAATAGTTTTAAATAACCCAATGGGTGGTACGGCCACCAGAAACCATGTTACAACACTGGCTGCACATTTTAAACAGGGGAGGGGGCAGCTTTTAAAAAATAGTGACGCTCGGACCCCCTACCCCAGAGCACAGGAGCTAGGATCCGGCAGGGCAGGGGTGTGGGTATCCTATCCCTTTAAAAGTACCCCCGGAGAATGTGATGGGCAGCCGCTGAGCAGAAGTGGGAGGTAAGAGGCAGTCATTCAGGGTGAGAATCAGAACGATCCTTATTCCTTATTCCTCGTCAAGCAGACAGAACAGAACCGGGAGCGGATCCTTATTTCCGGGTAGAGTGAGGTCTACCAGGAAATCTAAGTGCAGACAGTGAAAGAAAGAGGAACTTTAAAAACGCCCACAGAAATATCGATGTGGCAACATGGAGATAGAAAAACCCGGATCCACAGAACCAGAGAGGGGAGCAATTAAAACTCCCGGGCGACCTCAGAGATGGGCCCCAGCACAGCCCAGAGAAGCTCAGCCCAGAATGAGCAGTGACGCCCTTCCGAGAGATGCTTAAAACATGAAACAAAATCCTTTTCTAAAGCTTCCAAGTTCCACCCGCAGCATTATAAGTAATACTACCTGAAGGATGACTTTAGTTCCATTGTGTTCAGTGTGACGCGATTTGACTACGGGTTACAGTCACAGGGAAGATCTGGAACGTTCCCTCTGCGTGTATGTGTCTCTACACTGACGGTGAACCCGGTGAGAGAACAGCCGTGGAAACAGCTGCCCCCCAGGAACGTTCGCGAAGAACAGATGCTTAGAGCTCTTTTCATGCAGTCAGAAGGTGGGTCCACGTGTCTTCCCAGGGTGATAAAAGGGGTCGGCTGTGTGGAGCCACCGCTGGGCACAGCTGCCTCCACCTGTGTGTGCAAACTGAGGGGCAACAGGGCGCGGACACTTCATCTGAGAACCCACCCTCCACGCAGAGGCTCCGGGAAACGAGGGGGTGATCCACCACCGACCGTCGTGCCGTGCGTGAGGCTTAATTTTACGTGTCAGCGTGGCCAGGCCGTGGTGCCCAGCTCTGTGGTCCAATGCAAGTCTAGATGTTGCCAGGAAGGTATTTTTTTTTTTAAGTGTGATTAACATCGGCAATCACTGACTTCGCAAAGCAGATCACCCGCCATAACGTCGGTGGGCCTCGTCCAACCAGTTGAAGGGCTCTAAGAGCAAAGACTGAGACTTCCTGGAGAAGAAGGAACAACGTCCACATGGAGGGACCTCGTCGAGCAGACAGAACAGAACCGGGAGCTATTCTGGCTCCTAGAGCGAGTGCACTGCATGTGCTCAACTTTCCCAAGAGCTAACCCGTCTACAGCGCTCACTACATCCGAGCCCTTTACACGCATGGCCATTGACTCCCTCCCATCCCCTGGCGGGGACTGTGGCCTCATTTCCACCCCGAGGCCTGAAGCAAACGCTGACAGAGCAGCACAAAGGCCAGGGGCACACAGGCAGCGAATGGCAGAGGCGGGTCCTGAACCCCGGCCACCGGGTCCAGGGTCCAGGGTCCAGGTCCTGAGTGCAAGGCTGCACTGTGATCAAGTCCTACTCCGAGAAGGGTTAGCGGGACAAAACTGGGCTCGAAAAAGAATGGCAGTATTTCGAAGTCTAGAAGAAGTAACAATGGGATGCTTTCTGCAATAGCTCTCTCATCAGAAATTGAGCAAATCCCAAAAGGCAAGATAAGCACCAATGGCGGAAAGCAGGAGTCCTCCGGTAGAAGCACGTCCCACAGGGTGTGGACACCCTGCAGGGATTCTCCTCAGATGGTGACAGTAACTCCGAGACAGGGCTGGAGGCTGCCCGGCACCTTCCCATCTACACGGGCTTAAAGCTTGGCCTCAGCGACCGGGCGGAATCACCCAGGGAGCAGACCCTTCCCACTGCCCTGCCTGAGGGTCACCTACAGGAACCTCACGAAAATTCCACGCAGGCAGAGACTGATGCAACAGCCACCAGCTGGAGATGAAAGTCGGGAAGTTGAAAAGGAAAAAAATCCTACCCCACCATATTACTGGGGTATCTTTTCTGCCAGAAGGAAGACCTAAAACCTCAACACAGATTAATGAATGACACCGTCAAAGGCGGTGATTAGATAACACTTTAAACTATTCTTTTAAATCCAATAATCCAACTTAGTTGCTTGCATTTATAGGTCCTTTAATTTTGTTCTTAATCGTCTGTGACCATTAAAAGGCATTCTAAACATAGCCGTGCTTCATGACACAAAGACCAATGATTCTTCTTTGAGTCTAGGAAGCCCACGGGCTCACACGAGTAACGAAATGAAAAACAGCTTTTCCATTTCATCTGACTAGCAGATCAGTCTGCAACTATTTAACGAGGGTCATCCTGACCCACGCCTGTAAAATGAGACTTTCTTCCTTCTATAGGTAAAGGAACCCAAACCCCAAATGATTTCCAACTAAAGAAATGGCAACATACGGGGAAGAGGAAAAGTGTTTCAGAAAAACGGATTCATTTTCGCATTTCAATACATATACAATGACATTTACCCAAATCAGCATACGTGTCACCTCTGTTGTTTCTGTTTCTCAATTTGAAGGCTGAACAAAAACCAAGAATACATCATATGCCGTACGAACCACCCAAATACTTACCTGCACATAAGTTAATCCCTTGCCTGTGACTCACTGACGGGCTTTATGAAATAATTCTCAAGGTCATATAATTATAACTGGAATTTAATTCTCAAATTGCTTTACTCTTTTCAGACATGGATTTACTAAAACTAATAACAAGACCAAATAATTCAAATAAAGGGACCTTCTTTAACACTCTAGTATTAAGAAAAAAGGCAAATCCAAAGAAAATACACTTATGTAACAGATTTAACTTTACAAAACAAAAACTCTCACGTACCAGGATATTAAATCCAATATCCTTTACCTTCAACAGACACTCTGCTGTCCTGTGAGAATTACTTTTTAAAATGAGATTATCAGGGGCTTCCCTGGTGGCGCAGTGGTTGAGAATCTGCCTGCTAATGCAGGGGACACGGGTTCGAGCCCTGATCTGGGAGGATCCCACATGCCGCGGAGCAACTAGGCCCGTGAGCCACAACTACCGAGCCTGCGCGTCTGGAGCCTGTGCTCCGCAACAAGAGAGGCCGCGAGAGTGAGAGGCCCGCGCACCGCGATGAAGAGCGGCCCCCGCTCGCCGCAACTGGAGAAAGCCCTCGCACAGAAACAAAGACCCAACACAGCCAAAAATAAATAAATAAACAAATGTGAGGTTAAAAAAAAAAGAGAGATTATCAAAGAAAAAGTCAATAATTTGCGAAATTCTCTACTTACGAAAGCAGGAAACTAAAATCATTTCAGATCTTTTGCAGCAAGTTTTAACTTGTTTCAAAGACAAGACTGAACTGCAAATACCATGTTAAGAAGACTCTTTAACTCTATAAAGGGTTTTCTCAAGATACTAAGTTATCTAGAATGGCTTCTTATCTGGAGTACCCCACTCAGTCAATACCCCAGTTATTTCTAACAGACTGTTTTTGTCTTCTTCTCCATAATATAAAGTCTTCTGAGAAATACACAGCAGAGAACAAATGTTTTCCTGTTCCAATCACCTCCCTTATCCGAGGTTTCACTTTCCGAGGTTTCACTTTCCAAGGTTTCCGATGACACTTGGTTAACCACCGTCCAAAAATATTAAATGGAGAATTTCTGAAGTAAGCAATCTTGAATTGTGTGCTGTTTCGCCACAGGGTGTTGTTATAACTGTTCTACTTTACTTCTAGTTATTGTCGTTCATCTCTTACTGTGCCTAATTTATAAGTTAAACTTTATCATACGTATGTATGTATAAGAAAAATATAACACGTATAGGGCTTGGTACCACCCGCAGTTTCAGGCATCCACTGGGGGTCTCGGAACGCGTCCCCCAAGGATAAGCGGGGAGCGCTGTAATTCTAACCCAAGGGAAGTATATGAAACCTTTTCTGAACAGTCCTACGGGAACAAAGGATTTTACGTATGTTTACAATGTCTAGTTACCTCTTGCTTAACAGATTGGGTGTGTTCTAATAAAATTCCCAAGAAAGTACATTTTCCACAGACACACACTGTAAAAGCAGAAACACCCTCTGGGGATGACTGGGTACCTAGACATGACTGTATCAATTTAACATGCAAAAACCCTTTCAAATCAATCATATCAAAGTATTCTGTGTGAACTTAGTTTACCATATTTAAATATAATGATATTATGCTATACATAAAAGTAAACGTTTTAAATAATTCCCGAGAATAGACAAACTCACAGAGATAGAAAGCAAAAAAGGGGTTACCAGGGGCTGGAGGGAGGGGGATGGGTTTTCTGTTTAACGGGGTTGGAGCTTCAGTTGCAAGATGAAAACGTTCTGGAGATGATGGTGGTGACAGTTGACCATGCTTAACACCAGCAAGCTGTACACTTAAAAATGAGTAAAACGCTGTGTTCTGTGTATTTTACCACAAAAAAATCCCCTATGGTTAAAAATAGACAGACGATAGAGAGGTAGAAGGAAGATGATGGACAGATGAGTGACAGGTAGAAAGATGATGGACAGATGGTAGAACTGCATGTAAAGACAGTGCCAGCGAGCGCCAGTGGCCTGACCCTCGCCCTTCTGGAAACTCACAGCTCATCTGCCCGCGGCTGCCCAGGCTCATGACCTGGACCTTGAATCACCTAGCGATGTGGTTAAAATGCAGGTTCTCATCGGGAAGGTCTGGGCGGGGCCTGGATTCTGCGGCTGCCGCCCTGGGGCTCCCACGAGGAGCAGCGGCAGGGGGACGGTGACCATGGAGCAGTCCCGGGAGGCTCTCATCACCCCAAGACGCGTGCAGCAGTAACACGGCCAACCCTGCAGCCCAGCCCTGCGTGTGCCGCGTCTGCACGTCCCCCTCTGCCGCCCCCTCCCTGGTCCTCGGCGCCCGGGGAACAGCTACAGACGGAGCAGCTGCTCAACCGGGGAAGCTGAAAGGCGACACTGCCAGGGCCCGCGGTCACACAGTAACTAACCAGAGTTAATCAGACTGGAAATCACTCAGGTTCGGAATGTGCTTTTGCAATTGCTACAGAAAAGGGGCCCGGCTAAGTGAACAGTAGGTCAACAGGCTTTGAAAAGTGGGAGCAACGTATCCTCACGCAGCCCAGGGATTGTTTAAAACAAGCCACACACGGCACCGTGATGTGAGGCTACACCACTCACGGCCACCCCGGAAGCAAGAGCCTCACAGGAGGGCTCCTGTCACGACAGAAACTCAGAAAGTGGGAAAAACGTCCTCCATTCACGTGGACTTGTCCTTTTCCGGGACAAGCGGCCAGGCAGAAAGGAAGAACTGCTGTCCCCTGGCTCCCTGGGACGGCATCCTCACCAGTTTCCTTCAATCAGCTGAATCCCGTTCCTCTAACCGAGTCAGTTCGTGCTCCATTCAGGTCGGCACAGAGCCCACCCTGGCTGCAGTGTCACTCCGAGCGCCACGCAGAGTGTCAAGCTAGATGGGTGTGCATGCACACGCACACGCAGACATGTACAGCACACACATGCACACATGCACGTGTATACCTACATGCACACACGCACACGTACAACACATGCAGACACACACGTATACCTACGTGCACACACACACAGACATGTACAACACACACATGCACACATGCACGTGTATACCTACATGCACACACATGTATAACACACACATGCACACACGCACGTGCACACCTAATGCACCTCGTCCTCCCCACCATTAGTGGCACAACGGTACGGATCTCGAAGCAGAGGCCCAGAGCAGCCACACAGCTGCTCAAGGACCCGCAGGACGTAAGCAGCTCATAACCCCGACAGCGGCAGGAATACCTGGGTAAGGAAATGCCAGACGATGAGCTTTAATGGCGGTGGAGGGCCTCCGAATCCTGTTAGGACAAGAACGAGATCTGGGCAAGCATTGTTTAAGCAATTCCACCCTGACACGTGTTAAAAGACGATTTTCAAGAAAGGGCAAAATCATGACTCTCCCACAGATGCAAAAAATAAACACATGTTGAAGATCTTGGTGATCTCATTTAATGAGGGAGCCCGACCGATGTCACGAGCAGCTCAGAGACGTCAAGAGGGCACAGGTGTCCACGGGCCACAGATGCAGCCCTGGGTTCACAGAGGAAAACAGGAACACGCAGAGAGCAGTCCGGGAATGATCAAGTCTTGCGCAAATGGAGGCGAACTGCTTTCTCCACAAAGAAGAGTGACCACCACACACCCTCAACTCTAACCCAGTCCCTAATAATGCCCTCCAGTCACCCAGACACAGCGGGGGCACCTACACAGCACAGGCCTGAGGCCGCCTTCCTCCACCAGGCCTGTTCTCCAAGACAGAAGGGCTTTTTTTTTTTTTTTAATTTATTAGTTTTGGCTGTGTTGGGTCTTCGTTGCTGCACGCGGGCTTTCTCTAGTTGCGGCAAGTGGGGGCTACTCTTCGTTGCGGTGCGCGGGCTTCTCATTGCCGTGGCTTCTCTTGTTGTGGAGCACGGGCTTTAGGCGTGTGGGCTTCAGGAGTTGTGATGCGTGGGCTCAGTAGTTGTGGCGCATGGACTTGTGGCGCATGCTGCTCCGCGGCATGTGGAATCTTCCCGGACCAGGGCTTGAACCCGTGTCCCCTGCATTGGCAGGTGGATTCTTAACCAACTGTGCCACCAGGGAAGCCCCCAGAAATGCTTCTGATGCCTGGGTTCAGGCATTTGTGGAAATACAAGTGGCCCTTCAACAATGGGGAACCAAATAAATATCATGAACCCAGGAAAAAAGCGAGGTCCCGGCCCCGCACCCTCTTTCAAATAGCAGATGAGAAATCACAGACAAACCGGAAATCAAAACTTCTAACGTAGGCCACTGAAATCGAAAGCTGTAAATGTAGACGCTAGTCACTGGCCGTCTAATGATATCCACCCTCCGTCACGGGCCCAGCCCGCGCTCACGAGGGCATGGGGGTGGCAGGGGCAGTAGGCCTCATTCTCTTCTTGTCAGTGCCCGCTGCGCTGTTTCACTTGTTCTGCTCTGTCTGGGTGCTACCCAGGCGTGAGGGAGCCAGTCTGCATCTCACCCTGGTCTCCGTGGATGGCGTTCCAGGGCAGCGTGTCGGGGGAGCATTCTGCCCGCGGAGGGCACTGAAGTTAAGTGCCTGGGCACCCACGCAGTGGTGGGAAGAGTGGAAAGGAACCCACTAACTGTGACGAGAAGCCGACCTCTAATCCGGGCTCCCCAGCATCCAGCATGACCTGAGCCTTAGCTTCCTGGCTTGCAAAAGGGAGGTGATAAAAATACCAACCCCACAGGGCTTCCTTGGTGGCGCAGTGGTAGAGAGTCCGCCTGCCGATGCAGGGGACATGGGTTCGTGCCCCGGTCCGGGAGGATCCCACATGCCGCGGAGCGGCTGGGCCCATGAGCCACGGCCGCTGAGCCTGTGCATCCGGAGCCTGTGCTCCGCAACGGGAGAGGCCGCAATGGTGAGAGGCCCACGTACCGCAAAAAAAAAAAAAAAAAAAAAATACCAACCCCACAAAGTAGTTGTAGGAAATAAGAGACAAGGTCCCCAAAGCACTCAGCATGGTGTCTGGCACCGCCGAAGCCAAGGTAATCCCTGCTATTCACACAGGCAGGAGCCCCAGGAAGGAAGGGGCCATGAGTCAGCAACCTGGACGGCCTTAGAAAGCACTTCGCAAGCCAGCTTTCCTTAGGACACCACCCTGATTTCTGAGAAGACTGTAGCAGGGGAGGATTTTAAAGCACAGGGGCCCCTAAAATTAAAAGAAGCATCCAATGATAGAGGGAAAGGCGGCATGAAATAAGGTGTAAACAGTGTAAAGACTTTGGTTAAGGAGTCACAGGTCCCTAGCTCCAGCCCCTTTTCTGCACCAACTGGTCCTCGGACATTGGACAAATAACTTCCCGTGGCTGTCTCTTCATCTGAAAGAGGAAGAGGCTGAAAAAATGGATCTTTAAATCCTGTTCTAGTTTTACAGGATGACACCAGACTCTGTGCTCCTGCGACGTGGGTACCTGCGATGGATATGCCAAGTTTACTGACACCTGCTGTGCTCGGAAATGAAGACTCTCCAGAGCTGAAGGATGCTCCTACAATGGTCTGACTGGTCTCATCTTTGCTGCAAGCAAACCCAGAGAGGTCAAAGCTGAGTTCCACTTTGCTCATAGGTCCAAGGCTATTTGAGCCAAAAGAATGGGAGACTGAGCAGGAGCTAAGCTATTTCAGAGACCTGAGACCAGCCCACAGAGGCCAGGCCAGCGTGAGGGAAGCCACCAGTTCACACCCACTTCCTCCTGGTCCAAAGAACAGATCAACCAGTGTTTATGAAACACTTTGCAGGAGATACACGCTCAGCTTGGCCTTCTCTTGGAATAGAAATACTAGTGTGAGGTTGGGTTCGCTTGGGCTGGGCAGGAAGGCAGATCTCAGAGAAGAGCTGGTTTTGAAGGCTGGCTGAAAACAAGGGGGTAAGTGGCCGAGGCAGTTGTCACCAGCCTCCACGCGTGAGCTTCTTTCCAAAGGACTCTGCCGATGAGACAGAGTGAGCCATTAAATTTGTCTGTTTTATGGCCAAGGCTGAAAGCTTATAATCTGGGTCTTTTCTTCCCAGTGCCTCTCTCCAAGCGCCCTGCCTTTCCAGCAACACTTCTGTGACGCTGGCAGAGAAATCAACGAAATTGTCATTGCCTAATTGCCCACATGTGGGTGCGGTAAAGTCGGCTAAGAGAAACAAGAAACAGACCGTTCTCTTCATAAGCGTTTAAGAGCTAACGAACTAGTTCACTACACAGCATATCTCCCAAGTCTGTACATGGAAATGTAAGTATCTCAACAAATGGAGGCTAAAACGAAAACTGGCTTTTTAACCAATGGTGTTGGGTCAGCTTGACGTCCAACATACACTGACTGTAAAACCCTAACATCCTACTCCTGGGTGGGTTACCCGAGAGGTGAAGATTTCCGTTCATACAAAAACCTCTATGAATTCTTACAGTGACTACTCGTAATCACTCAAAACTGAAACAACCCAAATGTCCTTCAACTGGTGGATGGATAACTGGCGACGGTATATCCACACAGCGGAACGTTCCTCCACAATTAACAGGACTGAGCAGCACAGATGGATCTCAAATGCATGAAGCAAAAGAAGTTAGACTCAAGACGCTCCATCCTGTATGATCCTAGACAAGACAACTATAGGGGCTTCCCTGGTGGTCCGGCGGGTAAGACTCGGCGCTCCCAACGCAGGGGGCCTGCGTTCGATCCCTGGTCAGGGAACAGGACCCCACACGCATGCCGCAACGAAGAAGCCCGGATGCTGCAACTGAGACCCGGAACAGCTGAAATAAATCAAATAAATAAATATTTTAAAAAGAAAAGAAACGACAACTATAGGGACAGGAAACAGATCCGTGTTACCGGGGGCTGGGGTAAGTAGAGGAGGTGACTCAGAGAGACCAGGGATTTGTTTTAAATGATGGAAATAGTTTGTATTTGGGTTGTGCTTGTGTTACACAACTGTATGTGTTTGTCAAAACTCCTGTAACTAAAAAATTAGGGTGAACTTTACTGCTATGTGCAAACATTCAAGAAACCTCACTTAAAACAAACCAAGATAATCTACCAACACCCAAAAACTATTATACAGGCAAAACCTGTGAATTTTTAAGCTACAAAGCCAAAAGCTTTTAAAATTCATGTGGGAAGGAAAACTCCAAGGTTTACCTAGATAGCGCATTAAACGTGACATTGCATGTTAGATAGCGCATTAAACGTGACATTGCATGTTAGATAGCGCATTAAACGTGACATTGCATGTTAGATAGCGCATTAAACGTGACATTGCATGTTAGATAGCATTACACTGTCATTTAAAGACGAGAACAGGTGAAAAGTTCTGAGCCAAGGTTGTGGCATATATAACAGAAGCACGTCTTTCCAGAATCACTTTTTGGAACTGAAGATGAACAAGAATTATAAATCAATAGTCCTTATCCCCAGACATAACTGTAATTCAAAACATACATGCACACCCTGTGTTCATAGCAGCGCTACTCACGCTAGCCAAGACATGGAAGCAACCTAAATGTCCATCAACAGATGAATGGATGAAGAAGATGTGGTACATACATACAATGGAATACGACTCAACCATCAAAAAGAATGAAATAATGCCATTTGCAGCAGTATGGATGGATCTAGAGTTTATCCTACGAAGCAAAGTAAGTCAGAAAGAGAAAGACAAATACCATATGATATCACTTATATGTGAAATCTAAAATATGATACAAATCAACATATCTACAAAACAGAAACAGACTCACAGACATAGAGAACAGACTTGTGGTTGCCAAGGGGGAGGAGGGGTGGGGAGGGAAGGATTGGGAGTCTGGGATTAGCAGAGGCAAAACTATTACAAGTAGGATGGATAAGCAACAAGGTCCCTATAGCGCATGGAACTATATTCAGTATTCTGTGACAAACCATAATGGAAAAGAATATGAAAAACGTATACATGTGTGTGTAACTGAGTCACTTTGCTATACAGAAGAAAGTAACACAACACTGTAAATCAACTACACTTCTACAAAAAATTTTTTTAAAGAAATCAATAGTCTTCATCTTTGTTTTCAGCACTTGGAAAGTACTGTGCCACTTCCTTCTGGCCGCCGTGGTTTCTGATGAGTTACCTGCTGTCATTATAATCTTTTTTCCTCCTCTGACTGCTTTCAAGATGTTTTCCTTGTCTTTAGTTTTTGGAGTTTGGGTTTCTCTGGGTTTATCCTGTTTGTGATGCTCTCGGATTCGGGAATCCTCGGGTTTATAGACGTTGCCAGATTTGGAAAGTTTTCAGGCATTATTCCTGCTATTTCTTTTCAGCCTCACCCTCTCTCCTCTCCTTCCAAGACCCCAATGACACGATGTTAGATCTTTTATCCACAGGTCCCTGCGGCTCTGTTCATTTTCATTCTATTTTCTCTCCGTATTTCAGATCGGGTGAAGTGATGGTTCTATCTCCCAGTTCCTGGTTTCCTTCCTCTCTCTCCTCCATTCCCTCACCGAGTCCATCCACCAAGTCTTTTATTTTGGTTGTATTATTTCAGCTCAGAAACTTCCACGAGGTCTTCTTTTGATCTATTTTTCTGAGCCTCTCTATTTTTTCTCATTCGTTTAGTGCGACCGTAACTGCTCACGGAAGCTTTCTTGCGATGGCGGCTTTGAAGCCTTGGTCGGATAACGCTGCCATCGCTGCCATCTTGGTGCTGGCATCTAGTCATTGCCTTTTTGGATTCAGTTTGAGATCTTCCTGGTTCTTGTATGATGAGTGGTTTCTGATTGATACCTGGACATTTTCATACTGCGTTATGAGACTCTGGGTCTTACTTAAACCTTGCGTTTTGGCTGGTTCCCTCTGACATCAACTCGGCATGAGCTGAGGGGCCGGGCAGGCACTGCCTCTTTTCTGGCAAACGTCCAAGTTTCCCACGTAGCCTCCCGTGGCCCCATGAAGTGGGGCGGGGGGCAGGGCTCGTTACCACCTTCCGGACATGAGAGCCCATCACCCTAGCGGGCCTCCTCCAACACCCCCTAGTGGGGGAGTTGGGGTGCCTCATTACCACCAGGCAGGGGGGAAGCCCTGGTTCCTGCAAGGCCTTCTGGGTGGGTGTGGGTCCAGTGTTTCCTGTGTGTTGGCTCGAGTACAGCAGTTAGTGTCTAAAAGGCTTCTGTCTTACTGTGCTACCTCTCTCCTGGTCCTCTGGTGAGAGAGTAGCCTTTTTTGTCTTGTTTTGTCCGTAGCCTTTGGCATTTCTAAATTTCTGGTTTCTTGAGCTCCAAGTCTGGGATACATGAGGCAAAAAGGAAACCCAGGGAGCTCACCGCTGGGTCACCCTTTGGATCCCGAGGTCCCTGGGCAGTCTGCCCTCTTCTCTCCATCTTTCAGAGTCTTCTTATGCTTGTTTTATATACAATACCCCAAAGTTTTTAGCTGTTATTAGTGGGAAGAGGAGGGGAAAGTACTTCTGCTCCAGCTGCCCAGAAGCAGGAGTCCCAGTGTGTTATTCTCCGTCTCTAAATAGACTCATAATGTATCAAAGGCAAAAGAGACAGGAGTCTCTAAAGAGTTGTTTCAAGGGCACATATAATTGACATCAGGAACCAGTATTTCCTCACCAGGCATACACCGGCCTATTTTTGGCTGCATTATAGGGCCCATGACAATGACATTTTTACACCAATTTTATCATTCAGAGTCAATACATCATTAAGACCATAAAACTGTAAACTTGGGCCGCTCCAAATTTCCCCATTGCTTTCAACGACTTCATCCAGCAAAACTTAGCTTAAAAAGAAAATATTGCGAGTAAAATGCTAGTCTGTGGAGAACGTAAAAATGAATACAACCCAAACGCTTCCCTCCAAGAGCTTGTAAGTCAGAGGAGAGATAAACGGGTAACAAAACAGATAAAAGGCAGAGAACACAGTAAGGCACACCAGGTCACGTGGTAGTACAGTCTGGAGCAAGCAGAAATCTGGCGCTCCCATGACTGCTTCACAAAGTATGTGACATTGGAAGATGGGACAAAATTCAAGTTGGGGATCGCCAGGAGAGGGGACATCCCGGAGAGAGAGATGCCACAAGCAAAGGTGAAAACAGAGGCGGACAGGGCACGTGTGACAAATTCCAAATAGCACCTCTGGCTCAGCCCTGAGGCACCTGACTCCATAACAGGAGGACAAGAGGAAAGGGCTCGCAAGAGTCTGTCATCACAGTGACGAAGCCCTCATTCTAAGAATAAAAACTCCTTTAAATTCATGTATGTACACACATGTACATGTGTGTAAAATTTCTTTTTCACAGAGAGGGAAGTTCTGTGAAGTCTCAGCGAAGTGAGAGGGGTTCAATTAGGAATCATAAAGTTTCTATTTCTCCTGCGAACTTAAAGACGACGAAGCGTGGAATTATCGCCCAGAGACATTAACATGATCCAGCTATTAGTTCACAAATGTGGCGGACCTCAATCAGTTAAAGTCTCCCGAATCGCACCACACTAGTGAGCCTTAAATACCTCCCCCCACCCACCCCCAGAATTCCCAGCACCTCCTCCAGGGAGACTCCGGGCGGACCTCCCAGCACGTGCAGCTGTGCCCTGGCAGCCTTCGTCCTCTGAGATCTCTCCGTACAATGGCTCTCTGTCCACCCTGCTGAGCCCAGACAGTAGATTTTCTTCCACCTACCCTAATACCCACATTCATATTCAGGTCACTGTTTCTGCTCAAGAAAGCAAAGGAATTCTACAAATGACGCCTTGACCCCAGAGGGCGCCCATTCAAAATCTTCAGTAGTGCTAAAGATGTGACCCACCCACAAAGAGGTGGGCCTCCCACAAAGACATGGACCACCCACAAAGATGTGGACCACCCACAAAGATGTGGACCACCCACAGAGACACTGACCCACCTACCAAGACATGGACCACCCACAAAGATATGGACCACCCACAAAGATACTGACCCACCTACCAAGACACAGACTACCCACAAAGATATGGACCACCTACAAAGATGTGGACCACCCACAAAGATGTGGACCACCCACAGAGACACTGACCCACCTACCAAGACATGGACCACCCACAAAGATATGGACCACCTACAAAGATGTGGACCACCCACAAAGACACTGACCCACCTACCAAGACATGGACCACCCACAAAGATATGGACCACCCATAAAGATGTGGACCACCTACAAAGACACTGACCCACCTACCAAGACGTGGACCACCCACAAAGACATGGACCACCTACAACACAGGCTTTGCAGGCTTAGCTTCCAGATCCCAAACCTAATCTAAGATTTATTTCCAAGAACAGTTTTTCAGTAGAAGCCCAGGCTAATCTTAAATCCAGGCCCCACCCTCCCCCAGTCTAGCTCTGAGTGGACACCCAGGCGAAATCAGAGCTGTGTGTCGAGAACCAGGGGTCTCCTCAATCCCTAAATGCTAAACTCTTCGGGGAGTTTCTAAAACTACAGAAAGACTTTTAGAAAAGTACTTTCCTTTTTATGTGACCTAAACCAAGAGTCAGCAAACTATTTCTGCAAAGGGCCAGGGTGAATGTTTTTGTCTTTCTGTGCTCTATGGTCTCTCCGGCAGCCACTCAGCTCTGCTGCTGTAAAACACTGGATGGGCGGGGCGCCAGTAACACTACGTACGGCAACGGTGAGGCCCAGGTCAGCCCCCAGATCTGCAGAAAGGGGAGGTCATCCGCTAGATGCCCCGTGTCGCACCAATCCTGCTTGTCGGGATTAGGACCTCAAAACCCACTCAGCAGCTGCACTAATAAATTAAGAGAGCTAAAAGCCGAGTCCTGCGCCGCTGGCTCTGTGCACACGTTGCGCAGGCTGTCCACCCACTTCTGCGCCAGTCTCGCAAGGCTAAACACGCAGCCCTCGCAGGCCGGTCCAAAGCGTCAAGGATCGGCAACTCCACGTCCCCTGGCAAAGACGGCTCTTCTCCAGGCGGGTCCACAACGCTGCCGCCTCTTCCAACCTGAATGAACCCCACTTCCGACACAGCATCCCCACCATTCCCCGGATCCAGGAGCAGCTGCCTAGAAGCGGGGCCGGGGGACTGCGGCCTCCACGCAGAGCAGAAGGAGCGTGACCAGGGCTCGTGGTCCTCAGATGGACAGTCCATGTCTTCTGGCATCTTCACTCACGCTCCACCCCATGCCCCACAGATGCTCCCCCAGGACAGCACAGCCGTTCACAGGATGCAGGCTCTCTCGGTCCTGCACAGGAGGCCCAGACCTCCTAGCTAACTTCACGGCGTGAGCAATTACATTCCCCTCCCCCAGGAACCGCGATTTCACGACCCGGAACTGCAGCATCCTCTCCTGAGTTGCACTAAAGTTGTTCAAGGGAAAGATCTTAAACCAAGTGCTCTGAATCTCATCTCTCTTGGAGCCACTATGTTTGTGGTCATTGGTTACGACAGCAGTAGGAAAATAAACTGATACTGGGAGTGGGATGCTGCTGCAATGAATGCAGAAGTGGCTTTGGAATTGGGCAACGAGCAGAGCCTGGGAGAATTCGAGAAACTTGGTGGAACCAGCTCCAGCCCCGTCTACTGCCACACTCCCTTGGAAGCGGTCCTGTGCCAGCTGACTAAGAGAACTACCTAAGAGCCCAGCAAATCTCCTCTCCGCGCTCTGGCTCACTCACCGCTCCGCCGGCAGGCTTCGGGCAGCAGCTGTCATTTTTCTTATTCAACACCCTCCCACCCCACCCATGCCACGTGACCAAGAGCGGCGATCAAAACCGTGCATCCTCTGGCTGGTCCCCGTCCTTCTGCCTCAGCTACAAAAATTAAAACGAACGCAACTTAGAAGACAATGTGGAATATAAAGAAAGTTTAAGGGCAAAAGGCAAAAGGAGGAAAAAAGAGAGAATCGCCTAAAAGTTAAACTTTTGCATTTCCAACAAGGATTACCTAAGAGGCAAAGATTCATACCTGCCTTTTCCCTCCAAGCTGCACATAACCCCACCGTCCTTGGGGAGCCAGGCACAGAGGTGCCCTGTGTCACTGCTGCCTCTGAGCCTCGGTCACCCTGAATGTGTGTACACAGGAGGTGAGCAATGTGGAGAAGGGGCCTGGGGCCCCCAGTGCCCACACTCAGGGTTCCAGGAAGAAGGCGGCAGCCCGGGCAGCCAGGAAGTGAGTCGCTGCCCCCGGGAGCCCAACAAGATACCGAAGACATCTCATCAGCCTTATTACAAAATCCTCTGGCAGTCAAGAATCCAGCTGCACCACGTCCTTGGCACCGAAGAAGAAAGTGGTTGATCGAAATTACACTGCTCCTTCATACCTTGGATGCCAAGACACCTGCTCTGACACCAGCGGTCAGCTCCTGTTCCAGAAACACCACGCCACATGGTAAAGGTCAGCTTCCAACAGCAGCCACCACAGGGCTCTGGGTTTGGGTCTCCCAGCTCCAACCCTGCATCACCCTCTTATAAACCAAGGACAGCAGTGAGGCCCAACCAGTCAACCAAAGGAGCCTCAGGACCAGCCTTGTACCAAACAGGCAGACACATCGTGTTAACGTGGTCTGATTTCTACAGCCCTCGTTCCATCGCTACCAAATGCTTAGTGCCAGAGAGTCAGCTTAGGTAAAGGATCTTAGAGGAACTTCACTCACTCTGAGCCTGGAGGTGGAGAACAGAGCAGGGAAGGTACACTTGTACCTGGGAGATGCTGTTTTCACAGCATGTTTTCAAATAAATTAGTCAAGATGTTAACAGCCATAACAACAAAAAAGACAGCAGCAGAGAAAGCAGGAGGGAGAGAGGAGGGGTAGACGTCCGAGAGCGGCCTTCATTAATTCAGTTTTTAAAACAAGGTGAGTTATAATCCTGTTTATTCAGCTGACTGGTGCACCCAAGGTGGCAATTTTAAAATTCTGGACCAGATCTTCCAGTATACGTATCACTTTTTAAAGTGCAGACATTTAGGGAATTCCCTGGCGGTCCAGTGGTTAGGACTCTGTGCTTTCACCACCATGGGCCCAGGTTCAATCCCTGGTCAGGGAACTAAGATCCTGCAAGCCGCATGGCACAAGGTAAAATAAAACAAAACAAATAAAAAACTTACGTGCAGACATTTAAAAAGTCAGACCTTAAAGTTTCAGGCTTTCAAAAAGTCATGCTCATTGCAAATGGGCCATACTATTTACAGTTTATTTATTTGCGGTAACTTATTCTTTTTCATGGGGAAGGAAATACATTCTATTGTAACACTCTAACATCAGTGTAATTATTGAGTTAACAAACTGAAAGCTTGAATCAAGATCCTCTGATATACTGTACTTTTGAAAAAACACAAATATACTACACGCACTAAAAATAATTATTACCTATCTTAAAAATGCTTCTACAGACAATCACTTCAAAACCCCATAACACACATGAGCCTAGATCACGCGGCTGATAAGTGGAAAATGCAGACATGCCTGGCACTGAGGGAGGAGACCTGAGTTCTGCTTCCTACCTTCCTGCCTAAACCCTCAGGGAGTTCAGAGCCTCTGTTTTCTCTTTTGTAAGGACAGGTAATTTATCCTAGCTCTGCTCACCCCTCAGCAAGGCTGTTGTGGACAGCAGCTGAGATCCTGTCGGTGGGAGCACTTAAATTCCTCTGGTTGCCACTAGCTGGCTGGGCTGGGCACTCTGGTACACAGTCACCAGCACACTCTCTGGAGCCCAGGGTGTTCTCCTGGACTGTCGCAAGATGCACCCAGTGGCTGAACAGTTTCCCAACCAGCAAAGGAGTCAAGTAAGAGGGGCCAACGGTGGTCCCACACTGTGACTAGGGGCCTGATCCCGGAGATGCAGACACCTGCGGAGCAAGGGCCGGATCCTGTGTGGGGCAGGACGCGCCTGCCCTGGGGGACCCTGCCCTGGGAGACCCCGGCCCTGAGGGACCCCTGCCCTGGGGGACGCTTCTCTCCAGCTGGAAGCCCCTCACCCCTCACCTGCAGTGTCCCAGATGGAGATGTTGTAGGAGCGCCACTGCTTCAGGTAGAAGGCACCGCCCACCGTGCTGACCGTGTCCGGGAAGCGCCGCTCCATGTACCTCTGCAGCAGCGACGTCTTGCCCACGTTCATGTCCCCCAAAAGTACGATCTTCCCGTCGGGCTTCCTCATCTTCCGGCAGGAGGCACCCCTCCTTTTCTCCCGCGCCCTCTGGCCCGTGCGCCCGGCGTGCGGCTAGAGCAGCCGGACGCGCCGAGGCTGCTCAGACCCGGGACTCACGGAGACTCGGACTCGCGGGGACCCCGAACTTGCACCCTGTCCTCCGGACGCCTGGGAATGCGGAAGAGGAAGCGCGTCTCCGCGCCGGGCTGGAGCCTGGGACCCAGACCGACGGCCACCTCGGGCGCCCAGACCGCGGCGGTCGGCACCGG
>NW_020174048.1:1395232-1416156 GCF_003031525.2 Neophocaena asiaeorientalis asiaeorientalis | reverse complement strand
CGGGGGCGGGTCGGGGGTGGACGCAGCGCAGGGACGCGGCCCGGGCCTGCTGACCTCAGAGTCCCGCGGGGGATAGGCTCCAGCCCGGCCCCCCAGGCTCTCCTCCTCCGTGGGTGCAAGTGTGGCCCCGGGGCCGGGCGCACGGAGTTTTTCTGGAGTGAGGGTCTGCGAGGACCCGTCCTCCGACTGTTAGTGATTAGGCCGGAGGGGCGCTTGCTAGTGTCGTTTTTGTTTTGTTTCGTTCACTTTGGCAAGAAGACAATTATGCTGTTTTCTATTTGAGAAGCGGACAGCCAACGCCACTTAAAACTTGGGAGTGAAAATTTGACTTTGGCAGTTGCGATGACGACTAACGAAATCTTTCCATCTTCCTTCTTTCATGGAGTGAACCTCGAAATGCTTCTAACACACTCGGCCTGTGGGACTCGGTACTTATTTGAGACAATGGTGATGCTCTAGTGTGAACACCGGGGGGCGCTGTTTGCCGAGGCCGCGCCGAGTCCTCGGGTTCCCTGCAGAAGTCGGGGGCGGCGCGCTGACTCAGACGCGGGTGGGGTAAGGGCGCCTGAGCCGAGGAGGACCGGCCTTGCGCAACTCCTGCCTTGCTCCGTGTTTCCTGCCCCGCAAATCGGAGCTCTGCCCACCGTTACTGTCCACCCCCTCCCAAGCTTTTTACAGTACCTCTCCCGCCCCCTTTCCCTCCAAGTCCTTACCCAGCTTTATTTTCTCACCACTCTGTAATAGAGTTACGCTGCTTATTCTCCGTGCAGTATCCCTCTCTGGAAAGTAAGGGGCATGAGGAAGGGACTGTTTCTGTTTTGCTCCTCACTCGGCCTGGTGAAGAGTCTCCAGCACATAATAGTTGCTCAAGAAAGCTTTGAGTCAGGACACAGTGGATGAATTCACCATCCTGGTGAGGCCAGAAGGGATTTGGGGCAAACATCACCACCAACCCTGCTCCACACCTCGCTCCTCTGGTAGTTTAAATTTCCCTAGGGAGAGGGAGCGTCTTTTAAGCTAATTCTGTATCCCCCAGCTCACTAGACCTTTCTGGGCGGCTCCCTCATTCAGTAAACCTGTGGACGTAAGCCCATGAGGGCGCGGCTTTTTGTGCCTTTCTCTGGTGTCTCCCAAGTGCCTAGAACTGGAACGCAGTCCCCGCTCGATCAGTGTGTGTTTGAATAAACGTGTTGGTTTGCTGAAAGCTGTCCCCACTTGAAACACCGGTGTTTTCTGAGCAGGATATGAGGGGCAGTGCTGATCGCAGCACCTAGCCCGCCGCCTGGCACGTGACGGAATTCACTCAGCAAGTTTGTTTAAAAAAAAATTTTTTTTTTAATTGTCCAGCACTTTGAAAAACTAAGTTTAACCAGGAGAAGGTCTCCATATCAAATTTCAACCACTCCTAAAAAATGCCTTGAAGACTGATTCCTTTTCAGGAAGCAGGACTGAGGAAGAAGTTAAAAGGTTAAAAGTCTGTTTAAACTAGCCACTCTCATCCCGAGTGCAGTGTTTTTTCTGCCTACATTTAAACCACTGACCTAACAGGGTAATCCTTTTACTGATTGCTTAGATGAAAGGTGCCCAAGGCCAAGAAAATTATGTAGTTCCTTTTTTTAAAAATTTATTTATTTATTTGTTTATTTTTGGTTGCTTTGGGTCTTCATTGCTTCATATCTCTAGTTGTGGCAAGCGAGGCCTACTCTTCGTTGCGGTGCGGTGCGCGGGCTTCTCATTGCAGTGACTTCTAATGTTGCAGAGCATGGGCTCTAAGGCACGTGGGCTTCAGTAGTTGTGGCTCGTGGGCTTAGTTACTCCACGGTATACGGGATTTTCCTGGACCAGGGCTCGAACCCATGCCCCCTGAATTGGCAGGCAGATTCTTAACCACTGAACCACCAGGGAAGTCCCTGTAGTTCCTTTTTAAATAGATGCAAACTGAACAATCCTGGGACTGTCCACAGTTACAATAAAGGAAATAAGCAAATGTGGTTGCTTCTGTTGGATTTTGCAAAGTGGCTTGGGAGTTTATAGGTACTTTGTTGTGGAACAATTCTATCTTTTAAAATACTTTCCTCTTAAACAAACAAACAAGCAAACCCTGGCTATGTACATGTCTTTGTTCAGCAGATAGGAGTTGAGAAGCTAAGCTCTAAGCCCTGACCTAGGGCTAGAGCAGTAAGAAAGACAGCCAACAAAATAAACAAGCAAAATATATAGTGTCCTAGACAGTTATTAAATGTTTGATGGAGAAAAACTGAGCAGGGAAGGTGGATAGAGAGCGAGGCCTGGGGATGGATGCAGGGGTTCAGTTTTGAACAGGATGTCTGCAAAGATGAAGTTTCTGGAGCATTAGAATGAGGTTAGGAGTTAAACATGCAGTTATCTGGAAAAGGAAGGGTTCAGGTACAGAGAGCAGTGAGTGCAAAGGCCCTGAGGCAGAAGCCTTCCTGGTGGGCTCCATGGGAGTACAGAGCAGGGAACAGAGCAGGTGAGCTGGACACCAGGCCCATGAGGAAGGGGGGCGAGTGGCCAGAGAAGGTCATTAGCACCTGTGGTCATGATGAGGGCTGTGGCTTGTACTCTGAACCAGGTAGAAGGCCTCTGAGCAGAGAAGAGACATGATGTGTCCTAACACCTTCCTGCTGTGTTGAGGTGGCCATGGCAGGTGCAGGGACATCAGGGAGAGACAATGGTGGCTGGGATCAGCGTGGTAGCAGAGGAGTGATCAGCGTTGCTTACATTCTGGATGTATTTTGCAGGTGGAACGTACAGTATTTGGTGTGGATTAGACGTGGAATAAAAAGGGTAGGAGGGCGTGGGAAGGGAGAGGGAAAAGAAGGAGGAGGGGGGGGGGAAGAGAGAGGAGCCAGGAGCTAGCATCTGGACAGGTGGGTACCCCATACATCTTGCTCAGGTCTAGAGGAGCAGCCGTCCATCACTAGAGCAAGGCTTCCCGACCTCAGCACACTGACGTGTTGGACCTGATAATTCAGTTGTGGCAGGTGTACTATGGACGTTCAGCATTGCCCCCTGGCCTCTACCTACTAGACAGGAGGAGTGACACCATCACGTCCCCCATTGTGACAACCAATCAATGTGTCCAGGCATTGCCGAGTGTTCCCTGGGCCAAAATTGCCTTCAGTTTAGAACTGCTGCTCTAGAATAATACCGATGCACTCTAGGATTCATCATTAAATGTCTTAGAGGGCTTCCCTGGTGGTGTCATGGTTAAGAATCCGCCTGCCAATGCAGGGGACATGGGTTCGAGCCCTGGTCCTGGAAGATCCCACATGCCGCGGAGCAACTAAGCCCGTGCGCCACAGCTACTGAAGCCTGCACGCCACAGCTACTGAAGCCATGCGCCTAGAGCCCGTGCTCCACCACAAGAGAAGCCACTGCAGTGAGAAGCCCGCACACCACAACGAAGAGTAGCCCTCGCTCGCCGCAACTAGAGAAAGCCTGCGTGCAGCAACGAAAACCCAATACAGCCAAAAATAATAAATTAATTAATTTTTTAAAAATAATAAATAAAATAGATGTCTTAGAAGTGAACATCACTCACTAATCATTTTGAAACATATCGAATGAGATATTTATAAATATTGTGGAAATCTCCTATTTGTCCCACATAAAATAGTGACTACTATTTATTAGTCCCCTACTATGTATTGGGTTCATTACCTATAAATCTCTCAGAGTGTTAGGAACTTTCTCAGAGTCACACAGCTGGCTCTTGGCAAAGGGCATGTGTCTGATCTTGAGGTCTTACCCTGTGCCGTGCCATCTGGGCCATGTCCCCAACATTTACATCCATAAAATACTGATTCCCCTCCCTTTAGTTCACATCTGCAGAACCCACATCTACTTAAGAACAAAAGTGATTCATATAGAAGCTGTTGTCCTCGAAATGGTCCACCAGCGGCTGAAGATGCCCCGCTCAGTGTGGATAGAGCAGGTTGGGCTGTTATGTCCTAACAGTATGTATCCTAATATATATACACTCTTTTTCAGATTTTTTTCCATTATAGGTTATTACAAGATATTGAAAAAAAAAGGACTTCCCTGGCCGTCCAGTGGTTAGGACTTGGTGCTTTCACTGCCGTGGCCCGGGTTCAATCCCTGGTCGGGGAACTAAGACCCCACAAGCCTCGAAGCAAGGCCAGAAAAAAAAATTAAGATATTGAATATAGTTTCCTGTGTTTCAATAAACTTAAAAAATTATATTTTGTTTATATATATAATTGAAACACTGCTGTACACCTGAATCTAACACAACGTTGTAAATCAACTATGTACTTCAATTAAAAAAAAGAGAGAGAAATTAGGCAAAAAAAATCTATTGGTGATTAGTGGTTTTTCTTTGGTTAGTTGCCTATGTATAACTTGGGTACACTTTTCAGTTAGGGTGCTACTATAGTTTTGACAGTCTTCAAAATTAAAAATTGGGGGTCATATGTGTATGATATGTAAATAAATTTCAAATATATATACATACAAAACATACGTAAATTATAAACATATGTAAATAAGTTTCTATGATATATACATATACAAAGCTTATATGTATATATTTGTTAAATAACTATGTCAACCTTGCTTATGGTGATTTTTTTTTTAACGTGCAAATATTATTTTTTATTTGTAAGTAACCAAATCTACCAACTTCTCTTGCATAGTTTCTGGCCATTTCAATAACCATCTGATCCACTAGATTTCCTGCTAAAGGCCTGGTGTCAGCTGAGTGAAAGGAAAGAGCAAGAGAAGAGCTAGATCTGAAATCCAGATTGGCCACTTTTTAAGTAAGCGACTCTGGGCAAATATTCCTCATCGTCATGCACTTTGGTTTCCTCATCTATCAATTGTGGACGATACTGTCCCTCTCGGTGTTGTTGTGACATGTGATCCTCTACACAGCGGGTGCACAGTAAATGTCAGGTCCCTCAACCCCTCCTCTGTGGGACCCCCCTCAATTCAACCAGCACCCCGTTGGCCAGCACCACCCACAGTCAACAGGATGAATCAGGCCCTTGGGGACTCCAACCTTACCCCAGCTTGGACAGGAAATAGTGGGTATTTATCAAGTCTGTTTCACTTTTCACTTTCCAACACCCGCCCCACTCCAGAGTTTCTGCTCTTCTTTCTCTTAGAATTCCCTTCATCCTCTTCCCTTCCCAGAAGTCAGGTTGATGATCTGAGGGCCGGAACCCCAGCTGTGCTCCCAGGGCTGCACCTGCTGGAAGGCTCACACCCCAACATTCCAGGCTTCAGAATCAGTGCCTCTGGACCCTTGGCAGGGCTGCTGGGGGAACCAAACTTACAGAAAGACTGTTAGGCTGAAACATCTACACACAGACTGGGGGGAGAGGGGTACCTAATTGAGAACATTGAAAAATTCCTTCAAATGCTTGAAGAGAGTAAAACAAGATATCCAAAGCTGTCATGATCAAATAACTGCTATACCGGCTGGTAGTTTATGTCAACAATCTGCCGAGACCACTTCTTAGATTTCAGAGCATGTTTTCATCTAATTCAACACTGTCGCTTTCTAACAGCTCATTTTCCACTTATCGTAAAGATTATCCTAAAACTGCAAAGCAAATTGAATGGAATTTTATAGGAATGGGAGTCAAATCAAGACAAACTCCCCAAATGGTAGATTTCTGACAAAAAGAGAATCTTCTAAAATACAAAGCATGTGGTGGCAGTCAGTACAGAGAGGAGATCACAGATTCTGTCTTCCGCACCATCTGCCCGTCTTCCGCCCTCTGCATAGACGCTGCTATCCCTGCCCTCGATCACACACACTTCAGGGAAATGTCAGGATTATTCCTGCCCACAAATCACATGACTGGTCCAGGATCAGCGCTACAGCATCTTCCTTCATGGTTTCTTCCAAGTCATTCCATTCTTTCTACCTCTAGTCTGCTTGATCCAAATCTGGGTGATCCCATAGGTAGACCCACAGACTGTGGCTCATCTGTTCTATCCCAACGCTGGTTGCAGGATCTCTCAGTCTGGGATGCTGGTCTTTATGTTTCTTTTCCCAAACAGACTGCAGTTCCCTTGGGGACAAGAGGCTGACTTCCTTTCCCTGGTGTATAGGTTTGCCCGGGCTGCTGTAACAAGTACCACAGGCTGGGCGGCTTAAACGGCAGACGTTCATCTCGCGATTCTGGAGGCTGGATGTGCGAGATCAAGGTGGGCCTGGCTCTGCGGGGCATCCTGGTGCTGCTGGCAGAAGCCCTGTGCCCGCTGCCCTGTCGCTGCCACAGCGTTCCCTGTGGGCCGAAGTCTGGACACAGGGCTGTGCCTCTTCCTCCCTCGTTTCTGTAACAGATCAGCTTGGTCCATGCTTGCCTCCTGACTGATCTCCAAGTCGGGACCTGGTCCTGGAGGACATGTGCCCCCAGAAGGACTTTGAAGGGGCTTCAGGACAAAGAAAGAAGGGTTGGAGGGCAGCACTGCTGCCGGGCTCCGTCTTCCTCCATCAGGCCTCAGCCTCTGCTTCCCTGGGGCCATGGGCCTGACTGCAGGTGTGGGTATGAGTGCAGGTGTGGTGCAGGTGTGCGTGCAGGTGTGGTGCAGGTGTGGATGTGGGTGTGTTAGAGTGAATTCAGCTGTGGGTGTGGGTATAGGTGTGGGTGTGGGTGCAGGTGTGGCTGAAGGTGTGGGTGTAGGTGCAGGTGTTCAGGTGTGGGTGCGGGTGTGGGTGCGGGTGTGGTACAGGTGTGGATGTGGGTGTGTTAGTGTGAATTCAGCTGTGGGTGTGGGTGTAGGTGTGGGTGTGGGTGTGGGTGCAGGTGTGGGTGCGGGTGTGGTGCAGGTATGGGTGCAGGTATGGGTGCGGGTGTGAGCTGAGCAACCCCTCTGGTTTCCACCACACCTCCATCTCTGCTCACAGGCAGAGAAGCCCCTTTTCTCTCCGAATGGATGGTTTCACCTGGGCGCTCCTGGACAGGGGACGCCTCTTCTGCTTTCCTCTAAGCCTGGGGTCCTTGGTGTCTGGCTGTTCCCTGCGGTCCTAGTAGGGTCTTAGAACCTGGTTACAGGGAGGGTATCTCTTGGGCCAGGCCCCAGGTCTCAAAGCACCAGGCATCTAGACACAGGAACTCTCTGACCCCACCACACACCCACTGACTCAGAAACTCTGGGTGGGCCCAGGTCTGGGGTTTTCTCAAGCCCCCCAGGTGCGTCTGAGCAGCTCAAGCCTGACACCCCTGCTAACACCTGGGCCGATCTCACCAGCGACTCCGGCCATGGTCTCTCATCAGCAGATGGGCTACTCCTGCTCTGTTCACAGGCAGGGCAGCGTTTGCTCAGCAGGTCAACATCCCTGCTGACGTTGCCCCAGGCCTGGCGATCATCTGCGTTCAGACATTCCTCAGTCCTTTCCTGTAATCTAATATTCGGGTTTAACAGCTCAACTTCCTCTTGCGAAACAACGTGAACTTCCCCAACCAGACAGAACAGGAACTGAAATTAGTTGCTTTTGATTTTTCAGTAACTGATCCGCCTTTTGAACTTTTGTAAACTTTGTACGTGAAAGTCTTCCAAACTGTGCTCATCCATCCATTGTCACCTCTTCAAGCTCACCGTTTGTCGGCATCTCGGAGGACAGGAGCAGAGAGGGCTTTTCATCCTCTGGGAAAGCATCGCTTTTCCTGGTCTCGTGTGGATACGCCCACTTGGGGATATTTCACTTCCCACTGTGGACGTGACTCATTTTCTCATCCCGGTTGGACGCTCAGCTCCATCTTCGGGGATGCCGTGCAGGCTGCTTCCCTCCCGCTCCGTCCTCTCCGCGGTCACAGAGCTCCGTAGCTCTGAGTCGTGCTGGCTCCCCCATGCTCTTCATCACCAGTGACCCATCTAACCGGCACTCTTTGACCCTGTTTCCCGCTTCCTTCTTTGTGAAAATCCATCCCGTGGCCTTCCCACCTTCCTGCCTACACGGCCTCCCCAGGACTTACCCTTGATCATGGGGGTTTGCTTTTTTTTTTTAATTTTGATTGGAGTATAGTTGCTTTACAATGTTGTGTTAGTTTCTGCCGTACAGCAAAGTGACTCAGTTATACAGGTACATATATCCACTCTTTTTTAGGTTTCCTTCCCATTTAGGTCACCACAGAGCATTGAGTACCGTTCCCTGTGCTGTATAGTCGGTTCTCATTAGTTATATTTTATACATAGTGTCAATAGTGTATATATGTCCATCCCAATCTCGCAATCATCCCACACCCCCCTTTCCCCACTTGGTGTCCGTAAGTTTGTTCTTTACATCTGTGTCTCTATTTCTGCTTTGCAAATAAGTTCATCTGTACCATTTTTATAGATTCCACATATAAGTGATATTATACGATATTTGTTTTTCTCTTTCTGACTGGCTTCACTCTGTATGACAGTCTAGGTCTATCTACATCTCCGCAAATGGCACTATTTCGTTCCTTTTTATGGCTGAGTAATAATCCATTGTACGGGGGTTTGCTTTTTAAATAAATTAGCCATACGTTTAAGTATCCTGTAAGTCTTCGTGCCCTGAAACTTCTGTTGCATATAAAGTTACCTAGCTTTCCTTGGACTAGAACTTGGGCTGCATTGTAATCAAACCTGAATCCTGACAAGAGTAGGCATGTGAAAACAGACCTTCTTAAAGACTCTAGAATTTCTGATGGTCTGAAAAATAAAGAAGAAACAATGACTGTATTGGGGCTACAAGAAGATGGCGACGCCCATCTCAGGATTTTAAACCACTGCTGTAGCTGGACCCTTAGGCAACCGTTCAGTCTAATCTCAAGACTTCATAGTTCCTGTAAACTTCTTAGGTTGCATCACCATGAGATTTGGAGGCCTTACAGGGAAGAGACCATCAGAGAGTCCCACACGTGGACAGAGATGGGGCAGCACACAGCCATCTTCAGGGTCCAACGTGGGGCATGTTGCCAGCCCCAGGACACCCCCTTGAAATCTGGACCGCTGAGTCAGTGGTGGGGGCCTGAAAAGTTAACAAGAGGCAGATTAACAGGGGGAAAGAAAGCAAGTTTTATTCACACACATGTGAGTCTGTTCAGATGAAGGGGCTCCCTGAGCAGCTGGCTATAGGGGTTTATATACCAACTTAGTCGGGGAAAGGAAGGGGCAGAAAGGGCTGCTATGGGGAGACACATGAGCTTTTAGGGGGACACCTGGGAGGTGTGGCAACTGTGGTAATGTTTCTTTGTGCAATTTCTCATCCCTGTGTGAGGGGTCAGTCTCCTTCCCCCAAGAGGGAATAAAATGCTGTCTTTAGCCAGATGAAGGAAGCTCCAAAAAGGCTTCTTTCTGCATCAGCTGTCTCCGGTTCAAATACTCTTCATACCCACTCCGTGAGGCTGAGTGGGTCCCTCCAGGACTAACAGAGACCTTGCTTAGGGTTTGACCAGAAGGACCACTCCTCAGGGGCGTCTGCTCCAGGCTTAATGAGTTGTCTAAATAAGATCTCGATGCCTCCAGAAGGCCAGAGTTTCAGCATTTCCCTGTAGAAACAGGCAAAGATTCCTGAGCTCTGTTCTGTAATTTACTTTTCATTTCCAAGGCTTAACGATACATACTTGCTGTGGACTGAATATTTGTGTCCCCACCCCCAAATTCATACGGTGAAATCCTAACCCCATGCATGGTGTTGCTATTAGGAGTTGGGACATTGGGGGGAAGATTGGGTTGTGAGGGTGGAACCCTCATGAATGAGATTAGTGCCCTTATAAAAGGGACCCCAGAGAACTCCCATCCCTCTTCCCCATGTGAGGACACAGTCCGGCAAATGCGGAAGTGGGCCTCACCAGACACTGAATCTGCCAGCACCTTGATCTTGGACTCCAGCCTCCAGAACTGTGAGACATACATTTCTGTTGTTTATAAGCCATCCAGCCTGTAGCATTCTGTTATAGCTCCCTGAACGGACTAAGATAATATGTTTTTTAGACTACGCATGGGAAATAAATGTGTTTTCATTTCCCAAAGGCTTACTAGAGTTTTGGACTGCAATTGGAACAGGTGGGAATCTGAAAACAGTGCTCTCCTCCTGTGAACCCACCAGAGGTAGGAGGGCTGCCCCTACCCCGTTGGCTGTCATCCATCTTTAAAGAAAGGCACCGTGCCACTAAAACTCCGGTTTGAGACTCTCATCATTTATATTCAGTAATTCATCCACAGTGTTGCTCTCAACTATTTTCATATGTTAGCTTATCAGATTTTCAGTCCATCCCCGGGCTGCCGCATTTATCTTGTCTTCTACCCCTCTTATTTGATTTAATTCTCTATTTGTCTGGCTCTAACTGACCATCGGTAACTGTATAATAGAAGACAGAACGAGAAAATCTTTTTCCAGGCACTAATCTTTTAGAACCGTATCTGAGAGTCAGCGAGGAGAGAGGCTCAGATCTGCATTCCAATTGCTTTTTATTCTTTACATGAACAAGTTCTTTTTATTGCACCACTGGACAAACATTTCTGTAAGAGATCCAGTTATAATGATTAAGGAACTAATTCTAACTTCAAGCTACTTGAATAAATATTAACACGGGTCTCAGATAATTTAGGGAAACTGTAAAGAACTATTTATAACCTGAAGCTAATTTTTAAAAATAACTTACCACCGGACTGAGTCTTAGGTTTTAAGAAGTGGGCAAACATAGTGGGGTTCTACTTAATTTTTATTGTCTTGTTTGTGTTTTCCTGTGTTTTTCATATTTTCTATAATGAATACACATTACTTTTGAGAAGAGAAGAAGCAGATCTAAACTTAAACTTAAATTTGAACCTGGGAAAATGGGATGGACGTTTATGGGAAGGACCAAACGAACAACTTAAAATTCATTGTTTACTTTTAACTGCAGTTATATTTCCTTGCACCATTCAGAGTATTTACTGGCTTTGGGAGTGGGGGTGGAGGAAAAGTATGGTTAGTGAAGTGTGTTTAAACTGCCATGTTGCAGTGCTAATATTCTGAAGTGTCACTGTTCTTAGGACTTTGCTCAGCACTTATACAACAATTCTTAACAACTACTGCTTGATGAGGGTGAAAGTATTAAAAATGTAGGTTGGAACATATGAAATTGCTGGTGTTTGAGCTTTTGTGAGCTACTTCGGTAAATTCACTGTACATTTCTTGAGTGCACAATTGGAGACGTTTGACAAATGTGTTCAGCGGTGGGACCATCACCACAACCCAGATAATGAACACGTCCGTCACCCCAAGCCCTCCTTGTGTCCTTGTCACCCTCCTGCCCCGCCCTCCACTGCATAGATAGCCCACCATTTGTTCTCCACTCACCTGTCGGGTATTTGGGTAGTTTCCACTCTGCTACTACAATAGAGCTGCCGTGACCGTCCACACAAGTCTTGGTGTGGACGTGTGCTTTCATTTATCTTGGGTAAAAGCCTGGAAATTGAATGGATCATATGGTAGGTACATGTTTAACTTTTTTAAAAAATGCCAAACTGCTTTCCCAAGTGCTTCTTGCAATTTATGTTCCCACTGGCAGTGGTTGAGAGCTCTAATTTCTTCGGTCTTTTAAATCGTGCCCATTCTCGTGGGTACACAGGGGAACCGCACTCTGGTTTCGGTTCGTATTTCCCTGCAGATGTTAAGCATATTTTCGTGGGTGTTATTGCTATCTGTAGATCTTCCTTGATGACATGACTATTCAGGACTTCCCTGGTGGCTCAGTGGTTGAGAATCCGCCTGCCAATACAGGGGACATGGGTTCGATACCTGGCCCGGGAAGGTCCCACATGCCGTGGAGCAACTCAGCCCATGAGCCACAACTACTGAGCCCGCGTGCCTAGAGCCCCTGCTCCGCAACAGGAGAAGCCACCGCAGTGAGAAGCCCGCACACCGCAACGAAGAGTAGCCCCTGCTCGCCACAACTAGAGAAAGCCCCCATGCACAGCAACAAAGACCCAGCGCAGCCAAAATTAAATAAATAAACGCATTAAAAAAAGAAAGAAAGAAAGGACTATTCAGATCTTTGCACAGGTAGTAGTATTTTTTAAAAGCCCCGCAGATGATTGTAACGCGGGGAGATGGTTGAGAGTCACCGAGAGCAGCCCAAGCTCCACAAACACTAATCCCCGTGGCAGCTTCTTGCGCCCTCTACTGGCGATGGGGGGTAGTACCCACCCTTACCCAGGTTCAAGGAGAGGGTGAATCCTTCCAGAGCCCCGAGGACCCTTCTGGAGCCAACCTCAGCACGAATCTTGTAGGGGATGTCGAAGTGGAGAGGGATGGCCGTCTCCTCCCTTCCTCACACACGCCTCCATCGGTTAAGAAGGAAACTATAGGCCTAAAAAGGAATCAATCGTGTTAGGCCCCAAGGCAGCAGATCAAGACTTAATACCTAACCCAAATACAGTTTCAGCTTTTCCTGGAATGTGATGTTTAACCGACCAACCTGGCATTTCCTGGTCAGCACTAGGGGGTAATCTGACTGATAGACCCACTCCAATCCCCCCCCCCCAGAAGGGTGACCTCACCTCCAACAATGCATTCTTTGTTAATAATCCTCCCTCCCCCACTCCCTGCCACCTTTAAAACCCTTTCCTTTCCTGCAGCTCAATGAAGCTACTTTCTACTTGCTAGATGTGCTGCTGCTGGGTTCATGAATCGTTCAATAAAGCCAGTTCGATCTTTTAAATTACTCATTCACTTTTTGTTGTCTAACACGATAAAGTTACAAAAGTGATACATGTGGTTTTTTGTTTGGTTGGTTTTGGGTTTTGGCCATACCCTGTGGCATGTGGGATATTAGTTCCCCCACCAGGGATCGAACCCGTGTCCCCTGCAGCAAAAGCTTGGAGTGTTAACCACTGGACCATCAGGGAAGTCCCTAGATGCAGTGTTGTGTTTTGTTTTGTTTTGCTTTTTACATCAAATGCAAAGTGTAAATGTAACACTACCTTGATACTTGCCCTGTCCATGCTCATCCGGAAGGGGTATTGCTGTAAACAGTTGAGGGAAATTTTTTTTTTTTAATTAAAAGAAAATCAGTTGAGAGAAATTTTAATGAAGAAAGCATGGACTTCCATCTTTATTCTCTCTTTCAATTAATATGTGACCGTGGGCAAGGCTCTGGGTATACTTAATGCATAATTTCCTCATCTGGAAATGAAGTTATTGCCTACTCTCCTTTTTTCATGGGGTTTTATGACAATTAAATGATGTGTGTGAAATGGAACATTTACAAAAATGTATCTGTACTAAGTCTTGATGGAAATATCAACAATTGTCAAAGAATTTAAATTATTCTTACCACAGCCTTCAAATAAAACACAATTAAGTTGAAAACAAACAATAAAAAGAGAGTTTGAAAACCTAAATGTTTGTAGCTTAGAATGAAACACTCACGAATTATGGAAGAAAGTATAGTGGGGAATCACAAAATATTTAGAACTGAACATCAATGGGCAGTTTATTAAAGCTTGTGTGATGCAGCAAAGGCCATACTTAGAGGCAAATTTATATCCTTCAATGCATTTATTAAAAAGAAGAAACATTTAAGAGAACTAACTTAAGAGTTTGTTTTGGGACTTCCCTGCTGGTCCAGCGGTTAAGACTCTGAGCTTCCAATGCAGAGGGCACAGGTTCAATCCTGGGGAACTAAGATCCCACATTCTTCATGGCATGGCCAAAGAGGGGGGAAAAAAAAGAGTTTCTTTTTAAAAGTTGAAAAAGGAACAGAAAGTAATTTTTTTAATCACAAGATAATTAAAAATAGCAAAAATTAATAAAAGTATAATCAAAGAAGCAATAGAAAGGGTGAATAAAACTGAAACCCAGTTTAAAAAAAGATTATTAATACTTCAAACTCTAGTAAGACTGACAAAGAAGAAAGAATCACAAATAAACTAGATATAGGATGAAAGGGTGATATGGCTACAGACTAAATTTAAAATAATAAGAATACTATACATGTTTTATACTAATATTTTGAAAGCTTGGATGAATAAATGATTCTCTGTAAAAACTGCTACAGTTAACTGAATAAAAAATAGGAACTATAAATAAACTAATAATTAAAAAAATTAAGCCAGTAGTCAAAAGTCACCCTCAATCAAAAGATACCAAGCTTGGCCTCAGAAAGACAGATAACTCGTATTTCATACAGACTATATGAAAAAGTAGAAAAAGAGGGGAAATTACCCAAATCAGTTTGTGAGGCTGGTATAGGCTTGAATACAGAGTACAAGGAATGTGAAATATTGACCAATATCACTTGTGACTATAGGTGTAAACTCATAAATAAAGTATCAGCAAAGGAAATTCAGCAATGTATAAAAACACTAATGCACCATGACAAGGTAGTTTAGCCCAGGATTACAATATGTTGTGAATCAGAAGATGTATTGTTGTAATCCACTGCAATAATAGAATAAAGGACAAAAAACATATGATCACTTTAACAGTTACAGAAATATTGTCTGATAAAAGTCAATAATCATTTGTGATTTTTTTAAAAAAGTCTTAACAAACATGGAATCAAAGGGATTTTCCTTACCCTGAAGAAAAAGGTATTTTTCAGAAGCAAACATCACACTTCCTATTTTAACTTTAAAAGCATTTCCATTCAAGTAAAAGAAAGGCAAGGTCATTTGTTATAACCCCTATGATTCTTCAAGGGCATCCTGGCAAATACAGCAAGAAAAAAAGAAAACTAAGAGTTAACAGAAACTGGAAAGGAAGATGCAAATCTTGTTATTATCTGGAGATGATATAATTGCATATGTAGAAAATCTGAGATAATTGACAGAGAAATAATGGATTTGTTGGAAGTAATATCTATGCTACAAAAAAGTCAATAGCATGTTATCATCAACCATAAATATTTATAAAATGGAATAGAAAAAGATGCCATTATTCATACATCAAAAGTTACCAAAACTAAATATAATACAGGATATATGAGACTTTTATGGAGAAAAGTATAATCATTGTTGAAAGACATTTTCAAAGATACAAATAAATGGAGAGTCATGTTATGACTTACGCATGAAATAAAGCTGAAAATGGTGAAGGTGTCTACTCTCCTCAAATTAATTTTTTTTTGAATTTTTGAATTTGATTTTTTATGCAGCAGGTTCTTATTAGTTATCTATTTCATACATATTAGCGTATACATGTCAATCCCAATCTCCCAATTCATCCCACCACCACCACCACCACCACTTTCCCCCCTTGGTGTCCATACGTTTGTTCTCTACATCTGTGTCTCTATTTCTGCCCTGCAAACCAGTTCATCTGTACCATTTTTCTAGGTTCCACATATATGCGTTAATATACGATACTTGTTTTTCTCTTTCTGACTTACTTCACTCTGTATTACAGTTTCTAGATCCATCCACGTCTCTACAAATAATCCAATTTCATTCCTTTTTATGACTGAGTAATATTCCACTGGATACATGTACCACATCTTCTTTATCCATTCATCTGTCAATGGGTATTTAGGTTGCTTCCATGACCTGGTTATTGTAAACAGTGTTGCATTGAACACTGGGGTTCACGTGCCTTTTTGAATTATGGTTTTCTCTGGATATATGCCCAGTAGAGAGATTGCTGGGTCATATGGTAATTCTATTTTTAGTTTTTTAAGGAACCTCCATACTGTTCTCCATAGTGGCTGTATCAATTTACATTCCCACCAACAATGCAAGAGGGTTCCCTTTTCTCCACACCCTCCCCTCTCCAGCATTTGTTTTTTGTAGATTTTCTGATAATGCCCATTTGAACTGGTGTGAGGTGATACCTCATTGTAGTTTTGATTTGCATTTCTCTAATAATTAGTGATGTTGAGAAGCTTTTCATGTGCTTCTTGGCCATCTGTATGTCTTCTTTGGAGAAATGTCTATTTAGGTCTTCTGCCCATTTTTGGATTGGGTTGTTCCTTTTTTTTAATATTGAGCTGCATAAGCTGTTTATATATTTTGGAGATTAATCCTTTGTCCATTGATTCGTTTGCAAATATTTTCTCCCATTCTGAGGGTTGTCTTTTCATCTTGTTTATGGTCTCCTTTGTGGTACAAAAGCTTTGAAGTTTCATTAGGTCCCATTTGTTTATTTTTGTTTTTATTTCCATTACTCTAGGAGGTGGATCAAAAAAGATCTTGCTGTAATTTATGTCAAAGACTGTTCTTCCTATGTTTTCCTCTAAGAGTTTCATAGTGTCTGGTCTTACATTTAGGTCTCTAATCCACTGTGAGTTTATTTTTGTGTATGGTGTTAGGGAGTGTTCTAATTTCATTCTTTTACATGTAGCTGTCCAGTTGTCCCAGGAACACTCATTGAAGAGACTGTCTTTTCTCCATTGTATATCCCTGCAATAGATTACTTGACCATAGGTGCATGGGTTTATCTCTCGGCTTTCTATTCTGTTCCACTGATCTATATTTCTGTTTTTGTGCCAGTACCATACTGTTTTGATTACTGTAGCTTTGTAGTTTTGTAATTTGTCTCTAGATATTTTTTGATTTCCTCTTTGATTTCTTCAGTGATCTCTTGGTATTTAGTAACGTATTGTTTAGCTTCCACGTGTTTGTGATTTTTACATTTTTTTTCCTTGTAATTGATTTCTAAATATTTGTTCTTTAATTCTTCTAGGTGTTTGTTCTTTAATTCTTCTAGGTCTTTGTTAAACATTTGTTGCATCTTCTCGATCTTTGCCTCCATTCTTTTTCCAAGATCCTGGATCATCTTCACTATCATTATTCTGAATTCTTTTTCGGGAAGGTTGCCTATCTCTGCTTCATTTAGTTGTTTTTCTGGGGTTTTATCTTGTTCCTTCATCTGGTGCAAAGTCCTCTGCCTTTTCATTTTGTCTGTGTTTCTGTGAATGTGGTTTTCCTTCCACAGGCTGCAGAATTGTAGTTCTTCTTGCTTCTGCTGTCTGCCCTCTGGTCTCCTCAAATTAATTTTTAAAGTCAATGCAATTCTAATCAAAATAGCAACATATATTTTATGGAAGTTGACAAGCATACCCAAAATTCACCTAAAAGGGCACAGAACCACCATTTGACTCAGCAGTTCTACTCCAAGGTACTTCCCCGAGAGAACTGAAGACATATGTCCAAGCACAAAATCTTGTACATGAATATTCACACAGCATTATTCATAGTAGCCAAAAAATGAAACAAACCACATGTCCACCAATGGATGAATGGATAAATAAAATGTGGTCTATCCACAAGATGGAGTACTTTTCAGTCATAAAAAGGAATGAAGCACTGACACATGCTACACCCTGGATGAACCTTGAAAACGTGCAGCTGTGTGAAAGAAATCAGGCCACATATTCATTCCATTTTTATGAAATATCCAGAACAGGCACATCTGTAGAGACAGACAGTCCATTAGTGGTGGCCAGGGGCTCGGGGAGGGGTCGTGGAATATGGAGTGACTGCTGATGGGCACGGATTTCTTTTCGGAGTAATGAAAATATTCTAAAATTCGGAAAACATTATAAGTGGACTTGCCCTGCTCCCTACTAAGATTGTTAGCAATGGAAACCATGTGTCATTATTGCCCGGGTGCTAAGCACACAAATGCCCATCAGGAGAGGAGAAAAGAGAGTGCATAACCGTACAAGGGAATACTGCTCAGCCTTCAAAGGAAGGAGACTCTGCCCCATGCCACAGCGTGGATGAACCAAGGACATTGTGTTTCGGGGTCTGTCACAGGCTGTAATCAGGCCAGGACTGGGGTCCCACCTGAGCTGGACAGGGAGGGACCAACGTCCCAGCTCAGATGGTTGTTGCAGGATTTGGTTCCTTGTGGCCCATTAGACCGAGGGCCTCAGTTTCTTTCTGTCCGTTACCTGAGACCATCGTCAGCTCCTTGCCATGTGGGACTATCCATAATGCAGCTCTGTCATCAGCTGGTAAGGGAGAGGGACATTGGGGTCTGCTAGGGGATGAAGACACATCTATGTTACATGGTCATGGAACAGGGCTCCCATCCCTCTGCCACATTCTACTGGTTAGGAGCAAGTCACAGTTCCGCCCACACTCAAGGGGTTGGGATCCCACAGGGGGTGACCCCAGTGGCGGGATCACGGGCCCAAGTCAATCTGCCCGCCACACCTGGGCTGTTGGTAAAATGGTCCCAAGGGCAAACACACCCTTGTAAGCCCCAAGCTGACTCTACCCTGTGCTTTCACAGGGCAGGGTATTCCTTCTAACATCAGTCCCATGAGGCCCCAGAGAAGAGCAATTCAATTCTGGAAACATCACTGTTTACTTTCTAACACCTGGACACAGAATCTGGCTCCTAACGCTTCTTTTGGAGGCTAGACTCATCCTCACCTGTGTACTAAGTTATAAACACCCAATGGGTGTGGTTCCTCAGTTAGTCAAGCAACAAGTGCAGGTTTCTCACCCAAAAAGATAGTTACTTCTAAATATTACTAGAAATGACATTTAAAGGAAGAAAATCTCAACATTGGGAAAAGAGAGCATTTTTCCAAGGAGTCCCAGTTGAACCTGTTAATAGAGCTTTTAACTGCAGGGAGATGTGTCACAGACCGCAGAAAGCAGTATTTTGTAGAAAATCCAAAGACAGGTTGTCCGGAACAGGAAAGACAGCAACAGGACAAGAAGCCAACAGCACGTTTCTGGGCTTGGACAGAGTTCTTCTCAAAGGTCCAAGTGTCTAACGGGAGGAGTAGCCAAGGGAAACTACAATATGTACTCAGAGGTGTTCTGGAAGCCTAAAGATGGACACTGAGGTAAAATCAGAGGAGTGTGTGCTGTCCCAGGGGCCTGGTGTCCGGGAGGGGGTACAGTAAGTCCCCTACATACAAACGAGTTCTATTCTGACAGCGCGTTCGTAAGTCCAGTTTGTTCATAAGTCCAACACAGTTAGCCTAGGTACCCAGCTAACACAATCGGCTATATAGTACTGTACTGTAATAGGTTTATAATACTTTTCACACAAATAATACATAAAAAACACACACAAAAAATAAAGAAAACATTTTTAATCTTACAGTACAGTACCTTGAAAAGTACAACAGTTGGCATACGGGGGCTGGCATGGAGAGAACAGGCAAGAAGAGTTACGAGGAGGGAGAGGAGGTGGGAGACAGAGGGTAGAGCTGAAAGATCCTCAGCAATAGGAGACGGAGGGCGAGCTGCAGTTTCACTCACGCCTGAGGTTGCTGGAGCTCACGGTCGCATCTTTGAAAGCTCGCACCTTGAGGGTTCGTATGTAGGGGACTTGCCTTATCAGGGCAGAGCTGTCTTTATATGGATGTGTCAGACCCACCTCCCCCCTGTTGGGTAGGAGCAGAAGCCCGTTTGCAAATACCAGCGTCATTAGTAGCCGGGCAGCATTGATCACACTGTCCTTGAGACCAGTGGTAAAAAATGTCCACATATTGAGATGCAGGGAAGACATTGTGGCTTATGCATGAGTTAACTTGAATTTTACGCTAACTGAACCAGCCTGACTGTGGCCTATCAGACACACATTGTACATCTGCTTTAATTGGTAAAGAAAAGGGCACATTGACCGGAAGTAAAAAATGTCCATGTTAAAAAAAGCTTGGGCTTCCCTGGTGGCGCAGTGGCTGAGAGCCCGCCTGCCGATGCAGGGGACACGGGTTCGTGCCCCGGTCTGGGAAGATCCCACATGCCGCGGAGCGGCTGGGCCCGTGAGCCATGACCGCTGAGCCTGCGCGTCCGGAGCCGGTGCCCCGGAACGGGAGAGGCCACAACAGTGAGAGGCCCGCGTACCGCCAAAAAAAAAGAAAGAAAAATAAAGCTTAACTGCCTCCCATCCTGAGATGTCAGTGCTGGTCGTCCTCTGATGATAAGACTCCCTTCCCTGGTCTAGGGCCACGCTGACTCGCTGTGTACATGCTGATCTGTGTGTGTTTTTCCTTGAAATGTATCCTGGACTTGTTTAAGGTGCTTTGCTCTGACAAGATATAAAACTGTGCTGGCAACCGTGCTTCTCTGGAGCAGTTTCTCAGAGTTATCTGGGAAGAGGGCTTCTGGGCTAGTTCTCAGTTTGGCTCAAATAAAACTCTTCTATTCTTGTTGTAGATTGTTTACTGATTATTTGCGTCGGCACCAGCAGGGCTGTGGTTGATGGTAGTGCTCTGCCCTTCACCTCTGCCAGCCTGACTATCTCCAGGCCTCTTCTCAGTGTCCCTCCAACACTGGAGAACAGGCTGCTTAGAGATCAAACAAAATACTTGCCCTTTGAATCTTGTCTGTTGGCTGTTTGACACAGTACAAAAGTGAAGTCAACCCAAAGAAAGAAAACTCCACCTGTGATAATGGCCCCCTGGTGCAGCATCTAAGACCTACTTTTTCTCACGAATTAATATATATTTTATTATTTGGCTGAGAAACGTGAGCCTCAGAAAGGCTAGAGGTATAAATTAACCTGTGTGGGGTAGGGTAGATCACACCCAGACGCCAGCTCTGCTGCTTTTTAGTGTCTGGGTCTCATTTTCTTCAGCAGTAACATGGTGTTAGGTTCCCTACCCCCTCAAGAAAAAAACAGATAAAAGCCCTAGTACCTCAGATGTTGGGGAGCCCAGTGTTGCCTAACTCAGCATCACTGGGACCCAGGCTCTCTCCATCACTCTCCCCGCCTCTGCCGAATATTGGCTCAGGTTCAGGCAAGATGACCTCAGGGCCCCGAGACGGCTTCCCCAGGTCCAGGTACGTGTACAGACTGGACTACCCGCTTTGCCTCTTTAAGAGCATAGAACCCACTCCTCGAAACTTGCCTCATAGCCTAGTGGCCAGGATGGCATTGCTCATGCATAAACCCTACCAAGGGAAGTGGGGTCACAGTGCCAGGTTAGATCAGTCCGGATCAACCTTCACACCTGGGGAGAGAGCCGCCATTCCGAGTAAAGTGACAGCATCACACCTGCGCC
>NW_020174048.1:1356974-1395212 GCF_003031525.2 Neophocaena asiaeorientalis asiaeorientalis | reverse complement strand
CCCCCCCCCCCCCGCTGCCTCTTCTTCCTCGTTTCCCAGCAGTGCCCAGCCTCTCAGTCGTGGCACTGGGCACCCTGTTTGTATTTTGTGGGTCCACCTGATCTACACTAGCCCCAGCACCTTGCAGGTGCCCTGTGCATGTAAAGAATTAGTACCTGTTTGTTGAAGTGAATTAAGTAGCCTTCGACATATTGGTTCTGCCTTACAAACCTCTAATTAAAACAACACCATAACCATATCATGATGGCCCAGGCTAGAAACTTGACCAGGCACCAAGCCTGTGACCTGGAACGTCTCTTAATCTCCACAGAAGCAAAGCCGCTAATTCCCCTTGCTCTAATAAAGCACGCCTATGTGGAATTCATTCCTCTGGCCTTTTGAGTTGAAGGCAAACAGTGTGGTCTGTGCTTTTCTCTAAAGTATTTATGGGCGATCTAAGCCCACATGAATTGCTTCATCCTTATTATTCACATTTTCTAATTGTTCCCCACGTCTCCTAGATGGAGGGTAACAAAACTTTGATGCTCAGATTTTTACTTAGTGACTCATGTGGCCTACAGAATAAGCAAATGATTTTCCTCCACAAACTTGGACTGCATCGTTGTTTTTTTCTACCCAATAAACTTGTTAACTCTGCCAAATGTTTTTTAAATTTAATAGTACCGTATTCCCTAAGGATGATAAATACAGCCTGGCTTCTCTCTCTCACTTTTTGTTAACTTGCCCCTGAATCAACTATGAGAAATGATTCTGACCCATAAAATCGTTATGCCCACCAACCAAACAGAGGTTCTAATCCTCTTCTTAAGATTCTTCATTAGGTTTCCCTGCTTCCTGGATTGGACTTGAACTCCTGGAACCCATGTTAAAGGCCACCTGCCATTTTGCCCACATCTGCCTCAGACCCGTGCAAATCTAGTCCTGGTTCTCCCAGCTATTTTCCCTCTAAGACAGAATATAAGTGTTAATGTCAGACACCAGCTCTTAGCAAGGCCTAAAGGCATAATCTCTGCCAAGAAGAGGTTTAGCAGAAACAATGGCGAATCAAGAGTCCAGAAAGGTCTGTGTTCCTTTCACTACCATGATAAAATTTCATAATTGTCTCCTGAGTTAATTTCTAACTTACCTCCAGCAGAATTTCTGCTTGAATAACCTCTAAAGGATCAGACGTAAATACAGCACTGTCTGATAAGGATGGTTAGGTCTGGGCTAGTTTTCAGTTTATAGAACTGATGTTCATCCGAAATTGCTCCCATTGACCACGTTTCAAAACACAGTCATCCTAGAGACAGCAGAGGGCACTCCAGGTGAACATTGAGTAACTGCAAAGCAAACATCCCAGGAGGAAATGTGACCTGGAGTGTAGGGTGTAGTGGGCGATACAGCACACGCTGAAATTTCTCCCGCTCAAAGCTAACCTAATATTTTCCATTTGTTTAGCTTCTTAATGTCCTAGGTCTGTACTGTCCCACATGGGAGACCCCATGTGCCTATTTAAATGTAAGTTAATTAAAATGTAAAATTCAGTTCTCTGTTGCACTGGCCACATTTCATGGACTCAAAAGATACAGGGGGGGCTTCCCTGGTGGTGCAGTGGTTAAGAATCCGCCTGCCAATGCAGGGGACACGGGTTCGAGCCCTGGTCCAGGAAGATCCCACATGCCGCGGAGCAACTAAGCCCGTGCGCCACAACTACTGAGCCTGCGCTCTAAACCCCGCGAGCCACAACTACTGAAGCCCGCGTGCCTAGAGCCCGTGCTCCGCAACAAGAGAAGGCACCGCAATGAGAAGCCCGCGCACCGCAACGAGGAGTAGTCCCCGCTCGCCCGCGTGCAGCAACGAAGACCTGACGCAAGCCAAAAAAACCTACGAATTGTTCATTTCTGGAATTTTCTATTTTAATATTTTCGGACCTTTGTTGACTGAGGGTAACTGAAAGCAAGGCATGCAAAACCTCGAATGAGGGGGGACGACTGTATGTTATTCGAAGGTGATGTTGGGAAGGGTGAGGGACAAGCGGTGGACGCCCATGTTGCGGGCTGGTCACCTTTCACTCCCGGTCCTTCAGGCTTTATAAGACAAATCATGATGGCATCGGTGAACCTGGACACCGAGTGAGACGAGCCCCACCCACCCTCTTATTTCTTATCCCCGCAAATCCACCAGGGGGCAGCACCACCTCTCAGACGTCACAGCCTCATAGAGGAGCAAGGAAGATGCAGAGTGTAACTGATTTGTACTCATTTCCTAAGTTTACACAGATCTTTTCCCCCAAATCTAAGGGGAGGTGCCATGAGAAGGAACTCACGTTCTGTGAGAAGCAAGAATCGCTACATCACAAGGTTAGAGGTGGCTCCTAGGTGACCCATTGAAATGTACATTTACATTTATAAATGTATGTTTATATGTTTCCATTTGAAATAGAAAAAAGGGTAATGTAATAAAATTATTACATAAAATAAAATATAAATAAAATAAATGAATAAAATAAAAAATTCATGAATTCACACTGGTAATAAATAACCTACTGGTTAATAAAAAATAAAAATTCTGAATAAAATAAAATAAAAATTCAGTAGTTCATACTGATAATAATCTGGCAAACACCACCTTAACCAAGCGATCAAAATTAACGAAGTTAATGTCACCTCAAAAAGGGGCACACTGACATTGCTTGTGTAGAAGATCCCGAATAATCTCAGAAGTATCTGCTGGAACTAATAGGAAAATTTAGCATGGTCAAAGGATACAATGACAGTATATAAAAATCAACTGTATTTCCATATATAAGCAATGAACAATTGAAAATTAAAAAATAATAATAGCATCAAAAGCATGATTTGGGTGTGTTGATAGAAATGTCCTAAATCATGCGGTGGTCATTACCTGATTATATACATTTGTTAAAACTCATAAAACTGTACACTTAAAAATAGTGAATTTAATTGTCATGTAAATTATACCTCAATGGAGAGAGAAAAAGCACCTACTGTGTGCCCAGTTCCAGGTGCTGAGCCCACAGCACACAACAAATAAATCTTTTCCATTGGAGCTAACTTTCTAGTCAGGGTTAGACCTTTGAAAATGAATGAATGAATGAATGCACATGTCAAGTAGTGAAAAGTGCTATGAATTAAAATAAAGCAGGGCAAGGGTGCAGGATGGCGGGAGAGGGGGTGTGAATTGTCTTATACAGAATGGGCAAGAAAGGATTCGCACGGATAAGACGACAGTTGAGCCGAGACCTAAATTAGATGAAACCGACCGTCTCCGGCCGCCTTTGACCGGCAGAGGCCAGTCCGAGGGCGGGGCGACTCCGAACCTCTGACCACTGGGAGTCGGCCGCCCGCTTCCGGCGGCGGCGCGGGGGCGGCCGGGAGCCCGGAAGTCGGTCGAGGGAGGGGAGTTCCCCGGCCGCGCGGGGGCCGCCGGGATATCGGAAGTCCGCCAAGGGCCGTGAGTCTCGCGGCCGCGCGAGGGCGGCTGGGAGACCGGAAGTCCGCGGATGGCTGTGAGTTCCGGCTGCGGGGCCGTCAGGAGCTGCTTGGGAGGTAAGCGCGATACCGGCCTTCCCGGCCATGGCCAGCCGGGCGGGGGCCGGGGCTGTGGTTGCCGGCGCCGCCGTTGTCGCGGTGCTCTCGGCCGCGCTCGCGCTCTACGGGCCGCCGCTGGACGCAGGTACTCGGCCGCGGGCTACTCGTCCGGGCGGGAGTCGCCGCCGTGGGGCCGGGGTCGCGCGGAGCCGCGGGTCCTGGGTCCACCTGGGGAGGGGTTAACCGAGGGACCCCGAGGACCCCGGCCAGGCCGTGGCTGCTGAATAGAGCGGACTGTGTAGAAAGAATGAGGCGTAAACGGGACAAGTGCGTCCGGCTTGGAGCACCATCCCCTCCTGTATGGTTTTCCTCTCTTGCGCTGCGGATATTATTGTACCTAAGAGTTTTCAAACCGCTGGACAGTGTGTTGTATTATCTCACTTCTCCCAACAACGTGGAGAGGCTGCTGTTTTGTAAGGAAAGAGGCCCTGAGCCAAGGTTCCCAGCCAGAAAGTAGCTGAAATGGTAAAACGCGCTTTGGCTGTAGTCCTTAGCAGCAGGCAGGACGGAGAGTAACTGTTAGGGGGGTTTGGCTGTTTGGTTTTGGGCACCGTAGTTTCAGGAGATTTGAGGAGCATCGAGGGGCCCCTCAGCTTTTGCACTTCACTCAGTCACACCAGCCCAGGCGCTTCTGGGCACCAGTTTGTTCGGAGATACTTTATCTGTCGCAGTTGGTCTTAAATTCGTACACTCCTTGATTGGTTAGCAAGATTTCTCTTTGAGTCGGCTTGAGATTTCATTATTGGGCCGAGCTGCGGAGCTTTTACCAAAAACTGGCTTCCCATCCCAGCTTTAGGGCATCTCGGTTAATTTAAAGCTTGCTGTCACATGTTCCAAATTAGCTAAGGTTCCGTTAAATTAAAGCAAGAAACATTGGTATTGCAAAGTTGTGAGTGGCAAGTAATTTTAGAAAACAGCCCAGAATAAAGAAATCTATTTAACTTTCCTCAGCCACACTTTAAAGCGAACAAAACCAGACGGGTATGGCCTGTTCTTCTAGATTCAGAATTGTATGAAGACAAATTACTTACTAGGATAAACGTCAAGTTGCCTCTTGCCAAGGCCTTTTTATCCTTAAGAACTTTGATGTTTGTATTTCAATATTTCTGTGGATAAGTCCAAACGGTGCATGTCAGTAAGCCAGCTGAAACTTGATTCTCTGTGGAGTATAGGGAAGTTGAACTGACCTTCCTTTGGCCCTCTCACTGACAGGTGTTGATCTCAGGTGAGTGTTACAAAACCCTAATGCGCAGGGTGGATTGTGCTTTGCAGTCATACAATTGCAGTTAAAAAGTGAAAACGCTGTACTTCTCCACAGTGATGTTTTTTACCCATCCCAAATTGGTTTCAGAAGGCATTTGAGAAGGATTTGACTTGTCTTTTGGTTGGTGGCGTGATTATTTGATTAAAAAAAAACACTTTTCTGCCTGAAAATGGCAGCATTTTGGTAAAATGGTGTCTTCTGCCCTGGCTTATCGGTTCGTAACCATAGCATCTTCACAGGTCTGTCTCTGAGCCTCAGTTTCCTTGTCTGTAAAAGAAGGATAAACTGAGGAGAGTGAGGCAAGATGCCATTAATTCATCAGGCATTTATTGAGTGGCTTGTTCTGTGCCAGACTCTGTTCCAGGTGGTTGAGGGTGGGAGTCCAGCCCTTAAGTCACAGGTGGGGCTATACCTCATTCTGTGGAGGCAGAAGGTGCAGGGGTGGTCTTGGGATGCTCTGTGTGTGGCTAGCTGCTTAAAGTGATGGCGGCTAATAAACCCAAAACATTGTAAGGGACTCAGAACGATCCGTGAGTGACTGGTGAGTTTGGATTCTGTCTTTACAATTTCCAGACTTTAAAAAGCACCTGTATTTATTGTTCTGGGGCATTTGGAGGAGAGACCATTCTCCGATATCCTCGCATTGACCAGTCACCTTATGCTAGCCTAGGTGTGTTCAAGTTTGACACAGATGCATGGCAAGCACCACGGTAAGCGCACAGACGGCTCGTCAGTGGTCAGCAGGGCCATCCTGAAATCCACCTGTAACAGCTGTGGTTCCTGTCCCGCAGCTGGCCAGGGAGCCTAGGCAAGAGTGTCTCAGGGCCGCTGTGCACGGTGGCGAAGAGAGTGCGTGGCTGGGAGTCTGGGGTGCAGGTAGGCGTGCGGGAGGTTGGGGCCGGGGGCGGGGAGTGAGAGCTGATTGCTCTGTTAGGTCAGCGCCTCTGTGGCCCGGCTCTGCGTCAAGCTGGCCCGGGGCAGAGGCGTCGGGGGCTGGACTGATGGTTGAGCAAGCCTTGTGCCTTTTCACGGCCAAAGGGTTAGGGTTACGGCGATTCTGTTTGGAGTTTTAATCCTGTGTTGATGTGGAAGAAGGTAGGAAGGCGTTTGGATGGATGGTAATTAATATTCTTTTTACATCTTGGGTCTAAGCATCCATCTGATATATTGGCTAAGGAGGCATTTACATCTACTCATTAAGGAAAATTACGTGAATAACGTCGTTGAGTGAAAAGTAAAATTGTAAGAGTGATAGAAGATAAAGCTCTTTTACCATATATATGGAGCTGAGTCAGTCTCTGTTCTTCACTTGGACCTGTGACCCACGTCTGGTTTTCCTCTGCTGCTGAGATAATGGGAAGATAAAAATATTGGATGCCTTTTTTGTGAAAATGTTGTTCGTATCAGCAAAGATCCTTTAATTCTAGAGAAAATGCATGCTTTGTTATCTATTCATACATTGGGCTCTACAGAACACAGGATTTCTCTCACAGCTGAGCTGTTTTTAATAATATGGCAAAACATACAACATAGGAAGTTTTTCAAGAAAGGCCAATTAAAATTAGCTATTTATAGACAATTCAATGATCAAACTATTTTAAAATGCCACTTTGAACCCAGTGTAAGATGTGTTCCTTATTTAGAACGCCATTTCCAGGTTATTTGATTATCTAATTGAGTGTTGGAACCATGACTGGAAAATGAATCGGGAATAACATGAACCACCTGTCTGGCTTGAATAGACCGTGGAAAGTAGCAAAGGGGAGAAGAGACCTAATAAACTTGAAGGAAGATTACGATGAAATATGTGTAGTTCATTAAGTAACAGTGCGTTAAAAAAAACTTTCTGAAAGCTTGAGTAGACTTCCAAGACGTCTGATGCGTTCGAAGTAAATCTGGTCCATGCAACTGTATTGGTAGTGTTGTGTTGTTACTTCTGAACAGCATTTGCTTATGGAAATGAAATGATGAAACCATTGGATAAAAATCTACAGCATTCATATTGAGCCAGCTTTGGGAGGTGTTTTGATCAATGGGGTATTTTGTGCAAGTCTGTTTTTGATGTATGCTGGTAGACACTTACCTTTCTGAACATTTTCCTGTTTTTCAGTTTTAAATCAAGCATTTCCACTGCATACAGCACGCTCAGTAGCGGACATGGAGGCTGCTTTGCAGCTGGTGAGGAATGTGGTGCCTCCTCTGGCCGCCTGGAAGCACAAAGGGCAAGCTGGGAGGATAGGCGTGGTGGGAGGCTGCCCAGAGTAAGTTGCATGGACACAGCGTCCTTCTCCGGCTGTCGCCTACCTGTCGTCCCTCCGTCCGTCCGGTTGGACCCCAGGGGTCATTTCCAAGTGTCCTCTGATAGTCCGGCAGTAGTTTTCAGTGATGAACGTTTGATTGAGCAGCAGAGAAGGCATGGGGCGCCGATTGGGTGAGGCCGCTGCTTCTTACTTTGCGCTCTGTACCGACGGTGTTCGTTACCGTGAGCCTTGGTTACTTTGTGGTCAAGGTAGAGACGCTCAGCATCTGCTTGCTTTCCTTTCTTAATTTAAAGATATTCCTGGAAGTTCCTTATGAAATTTGACAGATGCTAGCTTTTTTCTGAGGCCTTTTTTCTCTTCTAGTTTTATATATTAGGCTGCTGTGTCGTCGACACATGAAGATTTGTAATTTGTCCTTGCTTGTGATACCTGCTGCCTTTGACTTAACTTCGACCTTGGTTACTATTCAGTTTCTGCTTCCTTTCTGTTTGCACTGATACGCTCTTTGCCTAGCCTTGTCTTTTCAACAGTTTAGCATGTAGTTGGCTGTATTTATTAAAATAACATGTAGCTAGATTGTGTTTCTTTACCCAACGTGACAGTGACTGCCCTTTCTAAGTGAGGGGGATGTATTTCTTTTGTTAGCGAGGCTTGTATTCACACTGTGGGGTGAGTGTGTATGTCCGCTGTCCTGTCCTTTGGCATTTCGGGCGAGTTCGTGGCTCTGCCCTGGGGAGACTGTCACACGTGCAGCGTGCCCTGAGCGCGTTTCCCTGTTCAGGTTAGCAAAGCTCTTCTTCACCCCTGGGATTGACGTAACAGTTACCGTCACTCATCTGATGTCACGTTCACGGATTTTCCTGCTGTGCTTGAAGTGCCCTTAAGCACAGTTACAGGCGTTTCCGAGCAAGCGGGTGGAAGCAGGAAGGAGGCGTGCGAGTCTCTTCTCGTTTGTCTCCATGTCCGAGGTGACCGCTGGCTCTGCTCACCGTTGCTCTCGGGGGTGGGTCCTGCTCCTTGGGGTGCCAGCCAGTCCAGGGGCTCCGGCCTGTGGTCACCTCGAGCACACTGTCTCTCTCTGCAGTGCCTTTGGGAAACTCTCCCTGTCTTCTCAGACCTCCAGGTTTTGTTTTGTTTCGCTTTGTTTTTTCCCCTAACACACATCCCTACCATCCTTGCTAACAGAACCCCAGTCTTGTTCGGTTGATGTTGCATTTTCTCTTACTTGTGTCTGTGTGCATTCCTGATAAATCAAGTGCTTTCTGTGTCTATATTAGTCTAGAGAGAGGTGTCGTCTTTATAATATTAAGTCCTCTCATCAAGTGTACATCTTTTCTGTTCTTTAATAGGTTTTTAAAATGTCCCCACAGAGTTATCATGTGTTTTATAAGGTTAATTCCTAGATGCTTTATGATTTTTGCTGGTATTGTAGATGCTATCATATTCTAATCAGTTATTCCTGGTATAGAAAATAACCATTTTTTTCCGGTTGATGTAAATCTTGCCGAACCACTGTACACTAGGAGATTCATTTTTTAACAGCTTTATTGAGGTCTGGTTGGTATACGGCAAGCTGCAAATGTTATAAATGTACAATTTGATAAGTTTGACCTCTGTACGGCCCCCTGAAGCCATCCGTCAAGGCTTCAGTTTGCACATACGCATTTCAGAGAGACCTTGGGGCACCTGGCCAGGACCTGCCTCTCCTGACATGGTTCAGAGCCTCATAGGAAAGATTGACTTTCCTGGGACTGATCCGTGTTAATAGCCCTTTTCCCGAGCTTCTACCGGGGGTCGGGCCGTGCCCGGGTGCTGCGTGTCTGTGTAATTTACTGATAAGCCTGGTGTGCTTACCTCATTCTCAGATGTTTTTGACTGTAAATGTCTTCTTTTTAGGTACACTGGAGCCCCCTATTTTGCAGCGATCTCAGCTCTCAAAGTGGTATGTTTGTTCATAGCTTCTTTTTCAGGATTTTTCTAGTAAAGGGTTGGATTATTTAAATATGACTGAAGCAAATGTTTTCTGAGTAGTCTCTCAATATTCAGAGAAATCTGAATAACATTTTGGGTAATCGTGGTAAGAGACGTACCTTTAAATCTACCCTGACCTCTTGTGCAGCCACAAAGTAACTTGGATTGGGACTCGTTTTCTTTTAAGCTAAACTCTTTTTAGAACTGTACTTCACCACAGTGATCCAGGCTGCCTTTTCAGTCCTAGCATAAGCAGTGGACCTCTTTTAACCTTGGCAGTTGTCACGGCAGCGTTTTGATCAAGTCCTGGAGGCCCAGTGGCATAGGGACTGTGACGTGGGCTCTGCTTCTGCGGACCTCACCGTGATGCCACCTGAGCCGGCGGGGCCACCTGCCTCTTTGGCGGCAGCAGAAGCCCACCTCTCTTTCCAGGCCTTTCTTAGGTTTTGCCGCCGGCCGGAGGCTCTCAGACGCCTCCTGGCTGTGGGTTACCTGCGGCAGGAGGCGCTTTTCTTCTGCGGACGGTGCTGTGGAATTCGCACGGTGGTACCAGAGCCACCAGTGCTCTTGAGTGTCTGTCGGGCGAATCCCGCGTTAAGCCGGCCTCCTGTGCCCCTCCTCAGGGCGCGGACTTGTCCCACGTGTTCACCACCCAGGATGCCGCGCCTGTGATCAAGTCGTACAGCCCGGAGCTGATCGTTCACCCGGTTCTGTGAGTAGTGGGGCCCCGGCGGGCGCGGGGCTTGTAGCCACTCTCGTGGGTCACAGGGTCTCTGCGCCTTCGTGGTGCGCCTTCGTGGAGCCGCTGTGCAGTAGCCGCGGTGCAGGGAGGGGGCAGGGGGGAGGGTGCTGTCGGAAGAAGCGAGGGAACGATAATGAACCCGCATCTGTAGTCAGAATAAGACAGACAGTGTGCAGGAGACCTGGGCACCAGGGCTGCCCGGGCTGTCCCCTGTGGCCCGTCGGCAATGGCCGGAGGGTCCTAGGCCCAGGAGGAGCCGTGGGCCTGCCTGTGACAGTGTCTCACGTGGCAGCAGTAATGACCGTTCGATCGTTCAGCAAGCGCTTACTGGACTCTGTCCTGGGTTCCGCGGGGACAGCATCTGACTGGGCAGCCCAAGACCTGCTCCCGTGCGGCTTCCTCTCCAGGGCAGCCCTGTGCCCTGGAACTTTCTGCAACGGTGAAGCTTTTCTCTCAGTGCTGTGCGAGACTGTGGCTGCTGAGAGCCTGAAACGCGGCCAGTGGGACTCGGGAGCTGAGTCTTTACTTTGATTTTAATTACATGTAAAAGCCCCGCGTGGTCAGCGTCTACTGTATTGGGCCATGTACACAGCTTTGGAGGACAAACGAGGTAACAGCTTGTCAGGCGGTGCTAAGGACCGCAGGGAGGACGGGGCGGGGAGTGCTGGGTGCGCACGTGTGTGTGGCGGGTGCTCCTGGGGTCGCCGTGGGCAGTGGCGCAGGGCGTGGCATCCAGTGAAGGCGCAGACACGGGCTGGGGGGGAGCGGGCTTGGGAGCTCATGCTGCAGGCCTGCTGGGGACACTTAGTCTGGGGTGCTTGGGAGGGGCTGGGTGACCAGAGAGGTTCAGGGCCACGCTTTGCTGGTCGTGGGGGTCATAGTAAGGGTTCTGGCCCTTGGGGCCCAGGGCGGAAGCAGGGGTCCCGCTGGGAGGCTGTGGTAAGCCCCTGGGGATGCGTGCGTGCTGGGCTAGAGACAGGAGCGGGTCAGAGCCTGGCCACGGCAGGGGAGTGCAGCCCCGCCCTCCCGCGGGCGGGCCGTGAGACCGGCAGGAGCGTGGGGAAGCCACCAGGGTGTGGGCTGAGCAGGTTGTCATCTCCATGGCCTGCTGATGGTGCCGGCGGCCGTGGGGTGGGCAGGGGAGCCTAGATCTGGGAGTTGTCAGCGCGTGGGCTGCGTTTAAAGCAGGAGGCGAAGCTGTGTGTGGGTCGGGAGGGCCCGGCGCGCTGGCGGCTGGGAGCAGACTGGAGGGGCCTGGAGGGCGTCCTGGGGCCGAGTGGAGAGCTTTGCGGATGGTCCTGGAAGAGCCCGTGCCTGGAGCCGGACACGAGGCCTCGGCTCCCAGTGTGGGGTCCCCAGTGTGGGGTCGCCGGCAGCCCGAGCGGGGCTGCTGGGGGGCGGGCCGGGCCGTCTGGTAGCCTGTGGGCCCTGAGAGTGGCGGCTGGGCCTCAGAGTCGCGCGCAGCCATCAGGTCTGGGCTTAAGGAGGGCTCCTGATGTCGCGGGGGGTCGGGGCGCCGCCGGGCACACGCCTCCCCGCAGGCCTGAGGTGGGGACGTCTGCACCACAGGTAGGAGTGCGGCCTGCACTGCATCTGTGCGCCTGTGTGATGGAACCAGACTGGCACAGGTCATTTTGAAATGAGTCATCGTGTCTTATTTTAACGTGTTTTACGTACTTTCCCCCCCGTGAGTCTTAATTTTAAAAAAAGAAAAAGAAAGTGTAGTATGATCGTGACTATATATCCTGCATTACTGACTCTTTCTAATGGGAAGGAAGTTCCATTTGCCTCAGCTTTGGTGAGACCCAGATCCTCTGCCTACCTTTGCGGAGTTCACAGAAACATGCGGACCACTCGAGTAAACTGGGGTCCCTCCCGGGGCCTGGGAAGGGGCCCAGCAAGTGAGAGGCTCCGTGCTTGAGTTGCATCCCCGAGTATGCTGCCCTCACATCACGCCACACATCATGCTCTTTGTCGTTTCCTGTAAAACAGCACTTCCTCGCCGTGTTTCCTGCCCCTGCTGCTCCCTCCTTCTCTTGTCTGCTTGTCCCCAGAGGGGGTGGCTTCCCCTGCGAGCCTCCTAAGTGGAGGTGGCTTTTCCTTTGTTCCCCCGGCCACTGGGTCTGGAGGTGGGACGTGCGTCCTCCCGGACCATCACCTCTCGTTCCAAAACCTCCAGCTCCTTTGAAACTCCACCCACTGACCCAATACCCCTCCTCCCTGCAGCCGCCTCCGACCCCCATCAGTTCTTGGGTATTAGTGTCTCTCTCCACTATTGCTCCCGGGACTGTTGCTGATGTGTGTGGAGGGAACTGCTTTACTGGGATATGATTCACTATAAAATCCACTGACTTCAGTACAGTGGTTTGTGGTATGCTTGCCAGGTTGTTACGTCACATAGTCTTAGAACGCTCCCACCACTCCAGGACGGGAGCCCCTCCCCATCGCCACCCCAGCCCGAGGCGACCTCTCATCTGCTTGGTTTCCGAACATTTGCCTTTTCTGAACATTTCTTATGCGTGGGATCAGACGTTTGTGAGGTCTTGTGTCTACCTTCTTTTACTTAGCATCCTGTTTTCGAGAGTTGTCCACAATGTAGCACGTGTCAGTGCTCTGTTGCTCTTTAACAAACAAAAACAAAACCCAGAAGTCCCCCCCCGCAACCCCACCAGCTGCTGGCAACCGGCAGTCTCTTCTCTGTGGGTGAGTTTGGTGTTGTCTTTTTGCGTTTTTTTTGTTTTGTTTGCATACGCTATTTGTGTTTCTTGGGCTCATTTCACTTAGCAGAATGCTTTCAGGGGCATCTGAATGTTGAAAGCTAGACAACTATGGTGGGGTCCTGGCTGGGGTCCTGGAACAAGAAAAGGACATTGGGGGAAAATCTGGAAAAATCTGTAGTTTCATTAATAAAGTAAACAAAAGATGAAAATTTCAAGCTCTTTTGCCCTTCTTTTCCTTTTTTAGTGACAGCCCCAGTGCCGTCCAAGATGTGGAAAAGTGGTTGCCCCGACTGCACGCCCTGGTCGTAGGGCCTGGCTTAGGCAGAGACGATGTTCTTCTTGAAAACGTCAAGGTAACATGTAGAATTATTAACCACGCCTATTCCCACAGGCTCGGCCCTTAGATCGGGGGAGTCTGACGGAATTGCATTTTCCGTCGTTTGTTGCTCTGTGTGCGTCTTGGAGGAGGAGTTGAGACCGATAGAACGTGGTCTGGGGAATAGAGGAGACACTAGGCGTAAAGGTAGGGATGTGCTTAAACCAGAGCAGGGCACCGCTGAACGGCGCCCTCTTTTGCTCCCGGGGCTCTGGTCTCAGGCTGTGGCCGAGGAAGTCTCCATGGGGCCCGACGTGACCAGAGTCCCAGCATCTGGGCTGAGCAGGGTTAGCAGTGGCCGGGCGTGCGCTCAGGCTCGCAGTCGCCTCCCCGCGACCCCTTCCTGCTGGGGACCCCTGGCAGCCTGCTCCTGGTGCCCGCTGTAAGGGCGCAGTGCCCCCCGGGGCTGGCCGAGGGCCACGCTTTGTGCAGCGCTCTGCACGGTGCCCGGCTGGGCCCAGTGGGAGTCTGTCACAGCGAGCCAGTGGGAGAGGGTGCTGCTGGTGACTTCACCGTTGCTGTGAGCTGTGCCCTTAGAGAGAAACGTGAAAGGTGTTCTGGTGCTTCTAGCTTTGTGTCGTCAGCGGGTCCTCCTGAAAGCCCTTGTTAGTTTAATTTCTTAACCTGGTGCTCCTCCGACCACCTGAGGTCCTCATTGGTCTAGAAATCCCTGGGCCTTGGACCCCACGGGCCAGTTGTTCTGCTGCCTTTGCACTCTCTTCTGTCCCCTGCCGTCCTTTTCAGCTAAAGCCAGCGTAGCCGACGCTGGGTGATGGGGGAGCGGGCAGGAGACCCTAGTTCACCCTCGTGGGTACACGTGCATTCGTTTACTTTTTCGTTGATCATTTATGCTCTTCCTTACTACTGAAACTTTATGCCTGCTTTAATCTAAGAAGATGAAACTAATTTTTTAGCCTCAAAAAGTTGAAATAGAAATAAATGCTATCCTGGATCAGGGGAAATAGCTCGGATGGCACACCAACCCCACATTCTGTGTGTTCCTGCTGCCCAGGTCCTCCGACACTGCCCTGGTGTCACTCTCCGAGGGGACACATCTCAGGGACCTGCTGAGCTCTCCCTGCCCTCGTTGGGGCCCTTCTCAGTGCCCCCAGACCACCTGCCCCAGCTCCAGCCCTGGGAGGTGTCGGCCACGTGCCTCGAGGGGGCTAGCGGTCATGGTGACCCTGATTTGCCACTTGCTTCAGCAGCTGGAGGGGCTCCTGGCTCAGCTTCTGCTTTTTGAGTTAAACTGAACAAAATCTCAAGGGAAAGAAGGTGTAGGGCGCTGTGAGTGTTGGTTGGACTTTCCTAGCAATCTGTGGGTAAAGAACATTTTAAAAGGCAGACGTGTGTTTGCTTTACCAGAATTTAGTGAGAACGTGAATTTTAAGGGTCCCTTCCACGGAAAATCTTTCCAGCCTTTGGGGTTAAAGTTGGGGCTGGAAATTTCACTTTCTTCAAGCCCGTGAATGATCACTGAGGAGAAACAGTAGCCGTGACAGGTGACTGGGGATGGAATGGAGCAGGAAATGTGTTTTCAACTTTAGTGTCGATAGTTGGTCCGTTTATTATTGCCTGTTTCAAACGGTTTGGTTAAAACATATGTACCCTCTGTAGGACGAGATGCTAAGTGAAATGGGCAGCAGCACAAACGCTGCGCGATCTCACTTCTGTGTGGAGTCAGAATAGGTGAGCTCGGAGAAGCAGAGAGGAGAAGGGTGGCTGCCGGGCGCGGGGCGTCAGGGCAGTGGGGAGAGGTTACGTTCTCCCCCGGGGAGGTGATGGCTGTGTGGGTTAGCTGGACTGGTGATTATTTCACTATACTTCTGCACGGGCTCACCTTGGAGGTACTGGGGGTTCGGTTCCGGACCACTGCAATAAAGCGAATTCTCGTCATAAGGCCGGTCACGTGAATTTTTTGGTTTCCCAGTGGAGATAAAGTTGCGTTTGTGTTATACTGTAGTCTGTTACGTGTGCAATAGCATTATGTCTAAAAACAGTGTAGGTACTTTAATTTACAAGTACTTTGTGACTGAAAAGCGCCGACCGCCATCTGAGTCTCCAGTGAGACATCACTGTTTTGCTGGTGGAGGCTCTGGCCTCCACGCTGGCGTCTGCTGAAGGCTGGGGTGGCTGTGGCAGTAACCTTTGCCGCATTCATGAACGAATTTAAAGTGTACAATTCAGTGGCTTCTAGTACATTTACGGAGTTTGCAGCCATCACCACAGTCCGCTTGAGGATGTTTTCCTCACCCCAGAAAGAAGCCCCACACCCGTTAGCACTTGCTCCCCGTTCCTCCCAGCCTCCACCCCTGGCGACCACTAATCTCCTCTCTGTCTCGATGGATTGGCCTATTCTGGACCTTCGCAGGAACAGCATCGTACGGCGTGTGGTATCTGTCATCTCAGGGCTCACCCCGTGTGGCAGGTTGTCAGCGCTTCACGCCTTCCGTTGCTGTGTGATAGGCCGTGGTATGGAGAGACCGCGTTTTTAAAATCCATTCGTCAACTGGTGGACATTTGGGTTGTTTACACTTCTTGGCTATTACAAATAGTGCTGCTGTGAGCACCCATTTACAAGGTTCTTTGTGGATTTATGTTTTCATTTCTGTGGGGTATATACCTAGACTGGAGAAGCTGGATCATACGACACCTCCGTTTGGTGTCTTATCTAAGGTTTTTGCCTGACGCAATATTTACTCCTATGTTTTCTCTTAAGAGCTTTATTCTTTTAGCTCTGTGGTCCCTTTTGAGTTAAGTTTTGTGTATGGTGTTAAGGAAGGGGTTCAGTCCAGTTTTATATCCAGTTGTCCCAGTACTTCTTCGGGCCAGTGAATTCTCTGGGCATCCTTGTTGAAAGTCAGTTGACATCAGTGTGAGGGTTGATTTCTGGGCTCTCGTTTCTGTGCCATCGATTGTACAGCTGTCCTCGTGCCAGTAACCACATTATCTTGATTATTGTATCTGTGCAGTAAGTTCTGAAATCGCGAAGTGTGGGTCCTCCAACTTTCTTCTTTCCAGCGTTGTTTTGGCTATTCTGGGTCCCGTGAGTTTCCATGAGTTTTAGGATCAGCTTGTCAGTTGCAGAATGGACAGCTGGGATTTGGGTAGGGGTCACCTTGAATCTCTAGGTCAATTTGGGGATCACTGCTGTCTTAACAATATTGAGTCTTCCAGTTCATAAGCTGGTTTTGAGCCAGAGTTTGTGGCTGTAGGATCTTGACGGACCCGCCTAGTGTCTGTGCTCTTTGGCAGCCTGTTGTTTTCCTGGATGGATGGATGTGTCTTGGAGGCTTTTCCTGGCAGGATATGCAGATGTTCATTATTTTTTATAGCCTCATCATGATATGCTGTAATGTATTTAACTAGTTCATTTCGGCTGTTTACAGCATTTTTTTCTATTAGTGATGCTTTGAACATTTCTGTATATCTATTTGTTTCTTTTGGGTGTTTTCTTTAGGATAAATTTGTAGAAGTTCCACTGCTGAATCAAAGAGTATCTGTGGAAGGTGGAGATACTGAATAACATCCTCTGAACTGAGAAGGAACTTTTAAGACCGAAAAACAAAGCAGGCAACTGAGTGAAGTGCAGTTCTGAAGTTCACGTGGGGACTGACGTACAGGCAGGATCGGGTGGAAGATGACCCAGGTGTCCCTAGCTGCACGGAAAGGGTCCGAGGGGATTTCTGAAGAAAGAATCTGACCCCCAAGTGAGACGCATGTCTGCACTGATGGGAACTGGACTTTATTTCTCCCCTGCCCCCCGGGGGGCTCTCTGCAGAGGCACTCCTCCAGTTTTCATATCAGAGAAAGATGGTCAAGTCGGTAGGGAACTTGTCCGGCTTGGGCGCATTCCCGGCGAGTGGGGTAAAGCTCAGTCACTCACGCAGGGAGGGGAAGGGGCAGGGCTGCGGGCCTGAGATGGAGCTAACAAAGTGGGGTCAGCGTGGTCCAGCCACACAGTGTGAAACTGAAACGTTTTTGAGAGATGCTCCCAGATTTCTCCAGAAGCTTGTAGCAGTTTGCTCTCCAGCAAGGGCTACCCTTCCCAGGATGTGCTCTGGGGAGCTGCCACTCCTCACTCCCCCTGCTCGTGTGTAGAAAGCTCCCTGTTCCGCGTTAGCCCTCCTGACCTGTGTGTGGCTGGCTCCTGCGTTTGCCCGTTCTTCCCTTAGGTCAGGCTGCTGTCCGGATGTGTGTGTGTGCGGGGCTTGCTGCCTCGTCACGGCACGTGCTGGCGGCGCTGACCCTCCAGATGCCATGACCGCGACAGCGTCAAGTGCACAGGCCCTCTGAGCCATGGAAGCAACAGCAGCCCTCCGTTCTCTGCGTCAGGCCGAGTGTCGCGTTGTGCGGTGTTACTAATGTGCTCTCCGTGGTGTCGGCTCGCGTCTCCCGGGTCTGAACATTCACTGGGCCACTGTCTTCGTAAGAGCTCCAGTAGGAAAGTACAGAGACTCAGAAAATCTGAATTGGTTCTAACAGTAACGCCCGACTCGGGGCAAGCAGACAGAGCATTTCCACTGTTTAAGGAGAGAGCCTTCCGTGGGCCCCGTACCCTGACCCTCACCGGAGGGGCTTTTGGGCACGCTCCCAGCACTCAGACCGGCGTCGGCAGGTGCGACTGAAGCCGTCGGGCAGGGCAGCTATGCTGGGTGAGGTTGCACTCCTCACTGCTACTTCACGGACGTGGGCTTATCTCCCAGTGTTTTAAATTATCCCTGCTTGTCATGTGTCTCGTTCACTGTTCTCTTCTAACGTTGTCTGTTACCCAGTGTCCATCGGGTAGAGGCCCTCTTCTCACGCTGTTGCCGTAAACGCCCTTGTCATGAAATACTGGCGCGTGATGATCAGCAGTCGTGTTCATCGGACACACACATCATTTTCAAGCGGAAAACCTCCAGCTTTTAGTGTGGCATCAGGGAGGAGTGCTGCACTGTTCATTACTGCGGTCATTCACGTGAAAACACGTGAAGTGTTACTTACGAGAAGTAGATAAAAGCTAAGGAGCTGGGGAATTCCCGAGTCTTCGGGTCTCTTGGAAATTTGGAGGTGCCGGCTCAGGGTTGCCCTTCGTGGGCTGGCCTGGGACCCAGCACTGCGTGACGGTTCCCGTGGGCTCCTGTTTTCAGAGTTCCCAGGGCCCTGCCTTACAAAGTCTCTTTTCTGATTATTTTATGCGTTTGCTTTCTTGTTTCCTGTCTGTTGGTTGATGGCCTGATGTTGAAGTCCGTCAGGAACTGCTTGGTTTCTTTTACCCTCTCTGAGAGGTGACGGGCTTGTTGCTCAGCCTGGCTTCCTTTCCTCGCAGGGCATTTTAGAAGCGTCCAAGACCAGGGGCATCCCCATCGTCATCGACGCGGTGAGTGTGGCCTCCTCTCCCGTCCCCTCCTCCCAGGGGACCCCGCGGCCTCGCAGTGACGTGAGTCCTCGTCTGCAGGACGGGCTGTGGCTGGTCACTCAGCAGCCGGCCCTCATCCAAGGCTACCAGAAGGCGGTTCTCACCCCCAACCACGTGGAGTTCAGCAGACTCGCCGAGGCTGTGGTGAGTCAGCCGACGTCCCGGGCAGGGGTGAGGGGCTCATCCTGCGGGGACAGACGTGCAGAGGTGGGTGGACAGGTGCGCTCCCGGGTGCGTGCAATGATGGGGCATCTTCCAGTTAGCGTGTCTTCGTTTGGATAAAAGGTGGCCTCTGGGGTCAGCCCGCCCTCCTGCCACCGTGCACCCTGGGCGGATCGTTCCATCCCTGCCCCTGCCTCTGTAAAGTGTGGAGCATGATGGAATCTGCGTCCTAGGGTTTGTGAGGACGAAATAAAATAATACAGCTGACCCTTGAACAGCAGGGGTTAGAGGCGCTGAAGGCTGCACGCTGTCAAAATTCCGGGTGTGATCCACAGTCGGCCCTCTGGGTACGCGGTTCCCCGTGTCCTTGGTCCCGCATCCGTGGATTCAGCCAACTTCGGATTGTGTAGGGCTGTGGTATGTACTATGGGAAACATCCACATGTAAGTGGGACCTCGTGGTTCACACCAGCGTTGTTCGAGGGTCAGCTGTGTATGTAAGCCCAGCGTCCTCACGTATTAGTGCCGTAAATGTTTGCTCGTTATTACTCGAAGTCGCATCCCTTGCAAACCTTTACAATCCCGGCCATGGGCCAGTAGTCCTGACTCTGGGTCTCCCTCCCGCTGGTGGACGGAAACGTCTCTGCACGTGGGGCCCGAGCTCGGCCGTCGGCAGGTGACCGGCGGGCCCTTCCCCGCATGAGGCGGGGTCAGGGTGGATGGGCTCTTCCCGTGTCTGATGACGGCTGTGTCTGTGTGTTGTCCTCCGTCGTAGCTGGGAGACCCCCTGGATGGCAGGGACCGCTACAGATCTGTGCAGAGACTCAGCCAGGCCCTGGGCAACGTCACTGTGGTCCAGAAAGGGGAGCAGGACGTGATCTCTGATGGCGGGCAGGGTGAGTGGCCGAGGGCTTCACGCCGCGTGTCGGCCAGCCATGCTGGGCACCAGCCCCAAGAGGACCTCCTGTTCACACACGGTCGGTCACACACGGGCACACGTGCACACTTACCCCCCAGAGAGGGACTCCCTAGTGAGCGTGTCAACCACAGCTTCTGGAAAGGCCATTCTTGTCTTGTTTCTCGCTGTTTTGCAAAGGGACGTGGCAGTGATGCATGCTGGTCCTGGTCGACACCAGGTACAGGGTGCAGTTTTGTCCGTGCTGTGCAAGGAGAGCCCCGAGCAGAGGCTCTGGGCAGCGGGCAGCCCTGCAGGCCCGTTGCCGCCTCACCTGAGGCACAGATGCAGTTGCTTGAGTTTTCAAGGCTTCCTGTTGTTTTATAAAAACGCCCGGAAAACGGAGACACCCAAGGAGCCGCCGGTGGGGCGGGAGCCCCTGGGCCCCGCGCGTGGCTGCAGAGCCCCAGCAGGCCTGCCCGCATCCGCACCGGGGTTCGGTGCGTGACACCCCTGCTCCCTGCAGACGAGCGCTCCTGTTGCTGAAGTGTGCCCCGGAGGCAGGAGCCCGCCAGGCGTTGATGAGGGAGCTGTACACACGGAACCGGTGCCCAGGAAGGAGGGTACACGCTCACACACGCTCACACACGCTCACACACGCTCGCACGCTCGCTGTCACGCGCTGGACAGGAGACGCAGAGAGCCTCCTCTGCGTGGCGCTGAAGCCCGTGAGTCGGACGCTGGAAGGTGCTCTAGACTCTAACGCAGAGAGCGCAGCAGCTGGTTAAGACGTTTTCCCAAGAGATAGAAACTTCCCGGCACGGCACAGACGAAGTCCCGGCAGGGCCGCCGCGGGCTCCCTGGGCCGGGGGCACCGTCCCCACCCTGTCCCCACAGACCCCTCGGTGCTGGCTGGGGGAGCTGGGCCTCCGCACCGTGTCAGGACGGCCGGGGGGCGGGGGGCAAGGTGACGGAGCACGGCCCCTCTCACACGGCCCCCTCGCCCCGCAGCACTCACGTGCAGCCGGCAGGGCAGCGGCCGCAGGTGTGGCGGGCAGGGGGACCTCCTGTCGGGCTCCCTGGGCGTCCTGGCGCACTGGGCCCTCCTGGCTGGCCCCGAGAAGACCAATGGGTGAGTCGCGTCTTTGTTCCTCCCGTGCTGTTTCAGCAGTGGCACGTTTAATAAGTGGCTGCTCGGAACATTCCGTTGAGGGGCCGGTGTCTGCTGGAAGAAGAGCCCCCGGGGCAGGGGTGGGTCCCGGGACGCTCACCGGGGGCTCTGGTGTCCCTGCTGGTGTCGGGGTGCTGCTCTGCGGGACCGGTGCCTCGGGGGACACGCAGGCAGGGGCAGAGCGTGTGCCGGGAGGTGACTGTCCACGGGGTGCAGCGCCCTGAGCGGTGGGGTCTGCCGTCGCCGGCAGAGGCATTTCTAATAGGCCCAGCGGCACGTTAGACTGAACTTGCCAGCGTGGGTCCCAGGGCGACCACAGGAGGGACAGGGAGGGCCTTCGGTGGCCACGACGCCCTGCTAACGCCGCTCCCCCGCAGGTCCAGCCCGCTCCTCGTGGCTGCCTTTGGTGCCTGCGCGCTCACCAGGCAGTGTGCCCGCCAAGCCTTCCAGAAGCACGGCCGCGCCACCACCGCCACAGACATGATCAGGGAGCTCGGGCCCGCGTTCAGCAGACTCTTCGAAACCTCAGCTGGTGCAGACGGAGGGGTGGCCCCGACGGGGGAGCTGCGTTTGTGACGGGACCCACCTCCGGTCCATCCGAGTCCTCTGGGAGGTGTGTGAGTCTGTGCCGTGCGGGTTGACGTAGACAGCGTCAGAGCTTGGAACGTAGCACTTTCTGGCTCAACTGCTGTGTGCTTGGAGATGTTATGATAGGAAACAAGTATTCCTGAACTTTTCTCAGCTTCTGGGCAATATCAGAAAAGAATGAAGAGAATCACATGACAGCGAGACCGTCCGTCACCAGCTCAGCTGAGGTCGTGGGCTTTTGCTGTGCGATTCTTCTGTTTGCGGGAAGTTCCCCTCCTCCGGTAGTCCTCTCGGGGGGATCCCATCGCTCGTTTTCAAATGTCTACATGAATGATGTTTTCTTTTTTAAACTGAGGTCCTCGAAGGGATGTGGCATTCATTCTTTAGCTCATGTTTGTTTCTTTTTGAACGGTGATTCGGTTGGACACATCTGGGCAGAAATATTAAGCATTGCTTGTTTTCTTCAATTGGTTGAAATATTTCAGAATAATGAGAAATCTGTTAGAACTCTGAAACCCTTTTGGAGGCAGCTGGGAAGATCACAGAAGGGAAGCGAATGGGACCCTGACCCCCGAGTGCACAGGTAGGGCCTCTGGGCCCCTGGCCTGTGCACCAGTCGGGTGCTGGCTGACAGGCCCCAGCACAGCACATGGGAGTGGGAGGGACGCCTGGGGCTCCAGGGTCGGGCGGGAGATGGCACCCAGGTGGGGGGCACCAACACTGCCTTCATGCCTGCTCACGGAGCAGGACGGCAGGTCCCTCTGCTTCGAGAGTGGGTGTGGCTTCAGGAACGTTCTGAAGAAGTTCTCTCTGAAACTGTAGTGAGTTGTCCCATCTGCATCAGATCAGCTTGGGCGCGGCTGTCAGTGTGGGCAGTTCTCTTTGTGGCCCGAGAGCTGGCTGTCTCCCGTCACATCTCTGCTGGGCTGGTTACAGCACGTGTGCTTGAGTGTACTCTCATGGTGCCGCCTTCTGTGGGGCGGGGCCTGGCCTGTCCGTCTGTCCTTCCCCAGGGACTCCTGCTCTGCGGTCAGAAACCTCCCCGCAGAAAGGTCCCACTTCCTCTAAAGAGTCGTGGACTTTCAAGATTTCCTTTAAAATGTTTACCATTGTTATTTCATATCTAACTGTAGAAGACTTTAAGTGTCACGGACATTCTTTTCTTTGGGGAATTACACCTAAATCATGGTCTCTATTAAAAAGCAGATCTGGTTTACTTCAAGGGAGAGTTTTGTATTTTTTTGTTAAACAGCCAGAATCCACCTCTCAACTTAATCCTGAGGACATTCTCAGATACCAGGAAGATAAAAAAACGTAAGCCCGTCTGTCTGATGGTGTGGTTTTCACCACTGCCTACCAGTACCGTTAAAATGAAGTACTAAGCCCGCAACGTAGCTATTTCTTTCCGTAGAAGACAAGATTCAGCCGACACGGGAAGTGCTGTGTTTCTGCCCTGAATCCCTTTGCTTGAGAAAGCACCATTCAGGGCCCGTGCTTCTGAACGAGGTGGGCAGTTTTGCTCCTTGTCCTTTGCAAACCCGGGCGCTCTCTAGCTCCAGCTGAGGACACTCCGCCAGGACACCAGCACCGAAGCACATCTGGCGGCCAGCTCAGGCTCCGGCCGGACAGCCTGCCCCGAGTACTGAGCGGCCCTGCTTGCCTGTCCCGTGTCAGGGGCCTGCCCGCCCTCTGGGATCCTGACTCCACTGCTCACGGGTTGGGTCCCTTGTAGCAGGTCAGCTTCTGAACGGGCTTCCTCATCTGTAGAACAGGAACCCCCTGCCTTTCAGGGTCAGGAAGGTCAGTGACGAAGTTAAGGCGGCTGCCGGGCCAGCCAGGCCGTCCGCGCGGTGCCTGACGGGTGCTGGCCTGCTGCCCGGGGCCGCACCCACAGGATCAGTGCCAGCCCCACAGCGGTGGACATGGGGCGGCCTGGCTGAGAGCTGGGGGAAGCGGCGAGAGGGTCACCCCGCTTCCCGCTGGCTGGCTGAACAGCTGTAGCTCCCTGCCTGCGACAGAAAGGAGACGGAGCGCGAGGCCGCCGGCAAGCTTGGTCCCAGGTCGCCCGCCTCGTGCCCGCCTGTCACACCTGTCCCCTCACCCGTGTCACCCAGACTCGAGCACAGCCCTGGCCCTGTGGTGTCTGCTCAGAGGCAGCAGAGGACGGTACCCCAAGAACCAACTGTTTAAGGAAGAGGTCAAACAGAACAGAGGTGAAACAGAGCCTATCACTCAGAGGAAATGGGCTGGACACTTGCAGGGGTTTCCTCTGTTGGCGTTTTCTGTGGTTAACACATTACTTTGTAACCAGGAAAGTAAATGTAAAACCGTATCCAGCACTGCCCAGCATGTGGGGTACAGGCCGCTTCTCCTGCTTGAGACCAGGTGACCCCGGGGAAGGGGTCCCGCCTGCCCTTCCCATGACGTCTTCCGGGACCCTGTGTAGGGCCGACGTCCTGGTCTCGCGGTTTCAGGGCCGTCCCACGATGTCAGGCCCCGGGCTCAGGAGCCAGAGACCACGGTGTGGGCTGATGTGACTTTACTGAACTGCATCTGTGGCCGTCGAAACCCATTCTCCAGCACATCTACTAGCACCCGTGGGGCGGTGACAGTTTGGTTTAAGGTTAACTGAGCAGCCACACAGAAACCGTTAACATCAAGCTTTTATCGTGATTTGAGCAGCACAGAACCGCGCCGGGAGCCGTGGCCTCCGCATCCCGTGGCCTCAGCTCCCTGGTTTGGGGTCTTCTGTCCTCGGATCCAGCAGCTCCCACGTGGACACGCCGCCCCGGTCCTGGGGAAGGAGACGGGCCGGGTGAGAGTCAGGGCGCGGGGGCAGGGGCAGAGCCGGGGGCGGGGCGGCACTCACCTTGATGCTGACGCCGTGGGCAGCCAGGTCCCGGCGCAGCGCGTCGCAGGCCTCCAGCAGGGGCCGCCTCTCCAGGAGCTGCCGCTGCGCCTCCCCGGGGGCCTCCCTCGCGGCCAGAGCGAACTGCCGGACCTTCTGCCGGAAGCGGACCAGCTCCTCGATCACGCTGTGCAGGGCGGCCGGGCCGCCGGCCCCTGAAACACACTGCCCGGGCGTCGGGTGAGCGGACGGGCCCCTGGCCGGGGAGGGGCAGGGGGCGCAGCTCGTCTCCCTCCCCTCGCCTCGCCCGAAGGGCCCGGTCTCCCGGTCGCCCAGGCTGGTGAGCGGGAGCTGCCACTGCAGACGGGCAGCATCGGAGGGGCATTGGGCAGAGCCGGCAGGCCTGGGCCTCATCGACCAAGGAAACCAAACTTGCTCCAGCCACCGTTCAAGGCCCTGGACGTTCTGCGCACGGTGGGCACGCGCACACGTGCAGCCCCGCGGCGCTCTCCTCCTGGGGCCGGGGACCATCAGCGTGGGTGCCGGCCGGGGGAGCTCCAGGGCTGGCGTGGGCCCGGAGCCCTTACAAGTTGCCAGGCGTCCGACCCCACCCCCACCCCCCGCCCCACGGAGGAGGGGCCGGCGGTCCAACTCCTTCAACCTCACGTGATCCCCAGCCACTGCTCCCACAGTAGAAGACAGCTCGTTACAGAGACGTGAGCCCCCAGCTCGGGGAGGAGGTGGGCTTCTGGTGACCCAGCATAGACCTGGCCCCCTCAGCCTAGTGTGAGCCGCCAACAGGCCCTGGACCGCCCAGGGAAGGCCGCAGTCCACTAGGGAATCAGTGTCTCTCGATCAAACAAATCATTGCAAAGATACGCGAGTCTTTCTGTTGAGGCCAGAGAAGCTCACAGCCTAACAAACAGTCCTAGGAGACATCCCCGCTCACGACCAGGGCAGCCGGCGCCAGGCCTCAGCTGGCAGGTCCCCGGCCCGGCAGTGTGGGCTGTGCCCAGGCCTCACGGCAGCAGGTGGCCCGGCAGGGCCCGCAGGGAGATCCGGGGTGGCGTGCCCCCGTGTGCAGTCCAGGCTCCCCTGTTAACAGCCCGTTCACACTTTTTTAGAAAGTGGCAGCTACGGCCCTTTCCTTTTCGGTCCTGAACAACAGTCCTAAGGCTGTTTGTTAGGTGAGGTAGAACGAGGCGGGCCCCCTGAAGGAGGAGGGACCCTGGCCTGGGGCATCAGGCAAGGACGCTTCTGTGCAGAGGACAGCCTGCTGGGGGTGAGGGGAGAGGCGGCGGCCATGGGGAGACAGGTATACACGGGGAGGGCAGCGGGGGAGTGATGTTGGGAGGTGGGAGCCCAGAGCGGAGGGAGGTGGCCCGGGACTTTTGGGAACCGGAGTCAAGGTGTCGGGGGTAACAGTCGATACGGAGAGGGGACCCAGGATCCTGGGGGCTGGCTCTGCCCGCCTAGGGCCAGAGCAGCTGTGGCCAAGCGCAGCGAGCACCCAGTGCCCAGACCCTCCCCGCCGAGAGCAGCCAGGCTCCTGGAGAAAGGCCGACTCCTGCCTGCGATACAAGGTACCGGATGGGCTGGGAACGTCAGTGCAGGAAGCAAGAATGTGCCAAAAGGATGGGGCCGTGTGTGGCACCGCAGCCAGCTCCACACTCCGCCCCCCAGCTGCGAGCGGGAGGAGGACCCGAGTCCACACTGGCGCCGGGAAGGGTCTCTGCGGCATGGTCACGGTGCACATCCCGGGCACGGGACAGACGGGGATCACGGCCCAGAGGATGGCGTCACATGTGCTGAGTCCCTGAGGGGCCGGGGTGTCAGGGCAGGAAAAGGCCACGGAAGGCCAAGGGATGTTCCACACACAGGGGACCGGAGACCCGGTGGCCGAACAGCCCACGGGCCTGCACTGGGCCTCTGCTGAGGAGCGTGTGACGGGGACATGGGCGGCCAGGGGGGCCAGGCCCGGGGATCCCTGACGGCTGGGGCCCGGCCGGCAGCTCAGACGCCGCCGGAGAAACGTGTCCCCTGCAGCCTGACTGCCGTGTACACTTTGAGGGTCTTTCCCGCACACAAGTGCGCACGGAATCCGTGGCTCGCCGCTCGTTGTGCAGCTGAGGTGCACGCTCGTCCTGCTGGGAACCTGTTGCGGTTAGTAAATCCCAGCTCTGCATCTGCCCCTTTTAAGGAACATAACACATCTTAAGCACGTGCTAAGTCTGGCCTTTAATTACCGTTAAAATCCGCGTTTCTGAAGGGAAGAAGCGGCTGTTATAGAGTTAGCGTGTAGATTAAGTCCCACGATCAAGGACTGAAGAGAGAAGGGCATACCTGTCGCTCAGCCAGAGAAATCCCCACCGTCTCAAAGAACTGCTCCATGTAGGACACGACGGCACCGAACACAGCAGGGCTCCTGGGACCACCGGCCGCCTGCAACAAGTCACCCAGAGAAGGCTCTTGAAAGGCAAGAGCACCGACCCCGGGCAGGTCAGCCCCCGGTGGGCGCGGACGCAGCCCTGCGAAGCTGGTGCTCCCGCCCGCCGCTGGGGCCTGTGCTCTGAGCACCTGTGCTGGCAAGGAGCCCCTGGGTGGCGGCGGCAGCAGGTGGCCTTCGGGGCGTCCCAGGGTCCTGGGCATCCAAGAGGAGCCTGGCGCCAGGGCCCAGGGATGGGCAGGGCTGGGGGGCAGTCGGGGTCCCCACCCGGCTTCCTTCCCCGTCTCACATCTGTGTAACAAACTCGGACTCCCCTGAGCTCCTGTGTCCACGTGCCGGGCCTCCCCACGGCCCCCAGTTCTACTGACCCTGGCTCAGGACGGGGCCACACGCAGGGGTGGCCCGGAGGCCACAGGCTCTGGGAGCTGGGTGGCCCCAGGGGCTGGCGAGGTGGCATCTGCTGTGTCCTCAGAACTGTCGCCATGTCCCAGGAGTTACCTCGGCAGCCGCCTTCAGCTGTCTGTTCCCGTGGTGAGCCAGGTCCATGACGGCGTCCACCGCCCCCGGCGTGTTGAAGTCGTCCGCCAGCGCCGCCTGCACGGCCCCCTTGGTGTGGCCCAGCCTTTGGGGAGGTGAGCAGACGGGGCCGCTCCAGGGACCCGGCTGGGTGGCAGGAGCTGCAGCGCTGGCCGGCCCCCAGGACGGACGCCCCCTGGGGGGCTCCACCCTCAGCTCCCGCCCCTGGGGCAGCCCTTCCAGCTCCTTCCCTCTGCTGTCAGACCCCCTCAGGAGCCGGCTGCCGTGACTGACGCTCGAGTCCCTCAGCCCCTGGCAAAGAAACTGAGGTCACTGTCACCTCCTCCTCGCCTGCCCCCTTACCCGTCCCCAGCGGCACCGTCAGGTCCCCTTCGAGCCACCCCTCACTCATATGCTGTCCTGCACGCCTGCCGGTCAGTCACCGGCCCCTCCGAGGCTCTGCCACTGTATTGATTCCCTGCTGCCCCTCGTCCCAGACTTTCCCCACCTCCTCCGGGTGCCCTGCTCCCCAGGCACAGGAAGGGTTGGGCAGAGCTGCCGAGCCTGGGCCCGAGTGATCACAGGGAGAGACAGAGCTTTGCTGCCTGGGCTTCTGCAACCCGGCGCTGTCTGTCAGCCGGCATATAACCTGACCTCTCCTGACTGAGGCGCAGACTCTCCCCTGCACGCCTGCCGGTGAGCGGCACTGCCGGCCCTTCCCTGGCACCCGCCGTCGGGAGGGTGGCCGAGTGACTGACGGCTCCCAGCCCCACAAGGCCCAGCTGCCCGGCCCCAGGGCTTGGGCTTCGTCCTGGGCGCCACTGCTGTGACCAACAGGCAGCTCCTGCCTCTCTCCTGCAGATGCCCTCTTCCCGGCCGGCCCCGAAGGAGCCCCGGGCCCTCTACTCCTCATCAGCCTCCGGGGACCCCCGATGACCCTGCCCCCTTCATCTCCCTCTGGTATCCCCCGAGGCTCTGTCTTCCCACTTTCTCACCGTCTCTGAAGCCAATCTCAAACCTTCCTCGCCTTTTTTTGGACGCAGTGAAACACAGATGACCACGTCGAGCCATGTACCGAGCAACAGAACTGGAAACACCGTCTCCACGTCCGGGGTAGCCTCCGTCCTCCCGCCCGCGCCACCACTCAGTTCACTTCCCGGGGCCCCTTGCTGTGCTCCCACCTCTGCAGGCACGGCCGGCCTGTGGTCACGACCCCGGGGGGGTGGGGGGCACAGGCTGGGCTTCCGGACGCGCCCGTCAACCCCTGTCCCGCGACCCAGGTCCCCCCTCCTTCCTTCAACAGCTCGCTCGTCCGCCCACCTGCCCCACTTCCCGCCGACCATGCCATCCACGAGGCTCCTGACGCTCCCACGCGACCGTGGGCTGTCCAGGCCTCCCTGAAGGCAGGGTGCCTGCCCCTCCCCTGGCGGGCCCGGGGCTCCCGCCAGCCCCACCCCCACGTCCACAGCGCTGCCTTGGGTGGTCCTGAGCAGCACCCACCTCTCCCACAGCACGTCCTCCTGGACGGGGCCGCCCGCCAGCTGCCCCCTCATGTAGGCCCGAGCGTCCTCCACAAAGGCGGCCACGGCACGGAGCAGACGCCTGGCCTCGAGCACGGCGCCGTCGCTGTAGTCCATGGCTGCGGGGAGGGAGCCCGGTCACCCGGGAGCCGCGAGCGCCCGCAGACCGCCAGGCTCTGTCCTGACCCCAGGCAGGAAACGTGGACACCCCTCCCCACGTGGGTGGCCGAGGGCTCATTCCTGCTGACAGACAGATGTACAGACAGACAGATGGCTCTGGAAAGCAGGGGCCCTGCCGGGCACCTGAAGCGCCTCTGGGGAGGCCAGCCGACCGGTGCCACGAGGACTCTGGCCCTGTGTTCCCAGAGGGGCAGGGAAACCTGGCCATCACCGTGCCCACGAGTGTGCGGGGACAGATTAGGGACACTCGCCGCACCCGGGCGGCCCCAGGTCTCTGGACAGGGGTCCGGCCAGCGGGGAGTGCCGGGGTCCCCAGACTCTCCTTCAGGGCTGGAAGGGGACACGCCCTCTGGCCCAGGGGAGGGGCGGTGCCATGCTGATGGCTCCTGGCTCAGGCCCTGTACCAGGACGGCTCATGACGCCAGGGGTTAGGTGCCGCGGGCTCAGGCTCTCCGGGCCCCGCGGAGCGCTGGGCACCGGAGTCCCACTGCAAAGCCGCGGCCTTGGGACAGGCTCCGGGGTCCCTGGAGCATCCTCGGGCTTCTGTTCAGAACCCAACCTCAGGGCACGAGGGCAACACCCCAATAGGACGGGGAGCACCCCACCCGGATTTCGGGGTCCCCAGAGGCCCTCAGAGGCTCCCCGGGGCCACACGTGAGGAGCACCCAGGCCTCCCTGCCAGCTCACCTGACCTGTAGCTGCTCCGCAGGCAGAAGAGGCGGAAGACGTCTGGGGAGGCCGTGCTGAGGAAGTCCTGCAGGGGGCCGGAGACAGGAGCCACTAACCCCCAGGCACACGCAGCGCTCCTCCAACCCCCAGTGTAGACACCTGGGCCGCCCCCCGAGCAGTCGCGGGGTGTTGGCCCCACGAGCCTGCGGCCACATCACCTCCACACAGCCTGTGCTGTCACTCATCTGACGTGAGCTGCAGGGCTCAGACCCACGGCTGGATTCTGTTAGAGCGTTCACTCAAGTGAGGGAGGGCACGGATTCCTGTATCTCGATATAATCAACAGCTGTCAGACTCCTACAGATTTCATTCTGTGTGTTCAAAAATGTTACGTTCTAAGGAAGCGGCCACAGATTTCGCCAGGCCAACAACAGGATCGACAGGGAGAAAGGTGAAGAGCCCTGTCCAACCCGACTTTCATCAGTAAGACACCGGGTATTTCAACGTCTGTGTCCGTCCCCTGGTGCTCCTTTCCAGGGTGTGAAAAAGGAGTATTTCTTCGTCCCCCTAACTCCCTAAACTAGCCAACTAGAGACCCCGTCCGGTGGACAGCGCACGGTGTGCGTGTTAATTCTCGCATTTGCGCGGTCACGCGCCCTCGCGTCCTCACCTGTCACTTCCCCTTTAAATCTGCAAAAGCAGCAGCACGGAGACCGAGCCCCTGCACTGTGGTGTTACTACACCACGGACAGCGCAGGCAGGTAACGAACTAGCGCTGTCGCATACGGAGCTTCACTTACAGAATGCTAAGATGCAGATGTGTCGTAACTGCAGTGTGTCTATAATGGTGACAAAAAGACAAGGCTTAGTGAACCAAACGCCGAACACCCAAGGCCAGGGCCTCGCATCCTGTGCCTTCTCTGCGAGTCCTCCTGTGTCCCGTCGGCCGTCACTCCAGCCACTCTGACAGCGCTTCCCTGACCTGCCAGGGTCTCGTGATAACCGGCTGTGCTCGGCGGGACCCCAGTAAACACGCAGCTCAGCTGGCGTGGGGTTACACCGGGGACAGAGAGTGAACGCCGGGTACTCAGAGGGCCTTTAGCCACCCTCTGACTTTTCCCTCTCCTTTGTGAATTATTTCTTTAGGTTTCCTTCCCCACCAAAGCATGGACTCAACTGCTTCATAACTTGTTACAAGTCCTCTCCTGTCTCTGACAGTGTAGCAGGAGGCCTGTTCCCAGTGGACACGCTTGCCTTAGGTGAGGATTTGTTTTTGTAAGTTGTTGTGTGTTTAGCTTTTTATAAATCGCTTCCAGACGCTTGGTATGTACGGCTGTGGAGCTGTGTGGGCAGGAGCAAAGCTGTGCATCTCCGCGGCGTGGCCACCGTCAGCAAGCCCTCCCCGCAGCCCCGGGGCCCTGACCGCTGACAGACACACGACACGCCGCCCCCAGCCCCACGCGCTTCTCTCTGCGAGTCGGTGCCTCTCCTGCACTCCTGACTTTCTGCTCATAATCGTGCGTTTAGTCACAGAATTTAAAAACTAACATTATGGATATTTTATGTCTGTCTAGGTCTTCGGTTTTTCCGAAAGAGATCTCTTTTTCATTTTAGCACTTTATGTTTTCGGGGTAGCCATGTTCTCTATTTCATCCCAAAAGGATTTTAGGTGGTTTTATTTTAAAGGGTTTTTCCTGGACTTCCCTGGTGGTCCAGTGGTTAAGACTCCGCACTTCCACCGCCGGGGGCACGGGTTCAATCCCTGGTCGGGGAACTAAGATCCTGCACACCACTTGGGCACGCCCCACCCCCCAAGAAAGGGGGGTAGTTTCCTGCCACTCAGAATGTGGACTCATTCAGATAAACCTCAGTGTGTGTTCAGAAATCTAAGTTAATAGTTCTCCAAACGCCAGCAACACTAAAGGGTATTTATTTTCACCACTGTGGGGTGCCCCTATGGAGTCAGAGAGTTCAACAGAAATCTGGAATCTGACCTTTCTACGGCATTCTGTGTCTGTGGACCGTTTCCTGATAATGACACAGAAAGAAAGTAGGACTACATCAAACTAAAAAGCTTCTGCACAGCAAAGGAAGCAGTCAACAAAATGAAAAGACAGCCAGCAGGATGGGAGAGAGCATTTGCAGACCATCTATCTGGTTAGGGATAAATAACCAAAATATATAAAGAACTCACACAACTCAACAGAAAAAAAAAAAAAGATTCAAAAATGGGCAAAAGACTTGAATAAACGTTTTTCCAAAGAAGACCCACAAATGGCCAACAGGTAGGTGCCTGAAAAGATGCTCAACATCACTAATCATCAGGGAAATGCAAATCAAAACCACAGTGAGACGCCGCACCTGTCAGAATGGCTGCCATCAAGAAATGTGTGGATGAGAATATTGAGGAAAGGGAACCCTTGTGCGCGGTTGGTGGGAACGTACATTGGTACAACCACCGTGGAAAACAGTATGGAGGTTCCTCAAAAAATCAAAAATAGGGCTTCCCTGGTGGCGCGGTGGTTGAGAGTCCACCTGCCGATGCAGGGGACGCGGGTTCGTGCCCCGGTCTGGGAGGATCCCACGTGCTGCGGAGCGGCTGGGCCCGTGAGCCATGGCCGCTGAGCCTGCGCGTCCGGAGCCTGTGCTCCGCAACGAGAGAGGCCACAACAGTGAGAAGCCCGCGTACCGCAAAAAAAAAAAAAAAAAAATCAAAAATAGATTTACCGTACAGTCCAGCAATTCCACCTCTAGGTACACATCTGAAGGAAACAAAATCACTATCTCGTAGATGTATCTGTACCCCTATGTTCAATGCAGCATTACTGACAACAGTCAAGATACGGAAACAACCTAAGTGTCCACAGATAGATGAGTGGACAAAGGAGATGTGACACACGCTCACACACACATACACGTGCATATACACACTACGGACTATTAATCATCAAAAGAAGGAAATCAAAAAAAAAAAAAAAAAAAAAAAAGAAGGAAATCCTGCCGCTTGTGACAACATGGATGAACCTGGAGGACACTGGGCTCAGTGACAGACAGCCGAGGAAGACAAACACTGCACGATCTCACCCACGTGTGGAACCTGAAAGAAAAACTCACAGAAACCGCAGGGAACTCCCTGGCGGTCCAGGGGCTAGGACTCTGCGCTCACTGCCGGGGCCCTGGGTTTGATCCCTGGTCAGGGAACTAAGATCCTGCAAGCCATGCAGTGTGGGAAAGAAGGAGAAAGAGAGGGAAGGGAGGGAGGAAGGGAGGGAAGGGAGGAAAGGGAGGAAGGGAGGGAGGGAAGGAAGGAAGGAGGGAAGGAAGGAAGGAAGGAAGGAAGATAGATGGAGAGCAGACCAGTAGTTGCCAGGGGCTGGAATGTGAGGCTGGGGAAGACTTTGGTCTCTGTAAAGTCCAACAGCAGGGAAGTAATTCAGTCCTGTAGTAGCGCCCCCCAAGGGCCACTCACTAAGTGGTCAGGAAAGTAATGCAGACTTTGTAATACCTATGAAAATTTTAAATGCATGTACCCAAGCAGATGTAGTTTAATACGGCCATGAAAAATATAATTTAAATGGCCATCAATAGGGGATGGTTTAAACTAATTAAGGTGCGCCCTTACAACAGATGATTATTCGAGTTAAGTCCATATGGAAGAAAGCTAATGCAAAAGACTCAGTAGTTTAAGAGACACCTGGGACAACACCGAGCGCACTAATGTTCGCATTGTAGCGGCCCCAGGAGGGAGAGAGAGAAAGCGGCAGAGAGCTTATATTTCCAGCTAAGCTGGAAATTTGCCTAGCCTGCGAAAGGGAAACAGACATCCAAGCCCAGGAAGCACAGAGAGGCCCAAACGAGATGAACCCAAAGAGATCCACAGCAACACACACTGTAATTAAAATGGGAAAATTAAAAACAAAGAGAAAATCTTAAAAGCAGCAAGGGAAAAGCAACTCGTTTCTCACAGGGGAACTCTCGTAAGACTGTCAGCTGACTTTTCTGCACGCCAGAAAGGAGCAACGTGATATACTCGAAGAGATGAAAAAGCCTACAACCAAGAATACTCTACCCAGCAAGCTATCATTCAGATCTGGAGAAGAGAGAAAGAATTTTACAGACAAGCAACAGAACCCTTAAACCAGCATTACACGACATGTTAAAGGGACTTCTCTAAGAGGAAAAGAAAAGTCCACGACTAGAAATATGAAAATTCTGAAAGGAAAAATCTCATTGGTAAAGGCAAACATTCAGTAAAGATAGAGTAACCACTTATAAAGCTAGTAGGAACGTTAAAAGACAAAAATACTATAAATCATCTATACCCACAATAAGTTAAGTGATACACAAAACATGTAAAACATGATGTAAAAAACATTAAACATGGGAGGTGGGTAAAAATGCAAGCCTGTTAGCATGTGTTCAAACTGAGATCATCCACTAAAATAACCTCATATACGTGGGATGCAGCAAAAGCAGTCCTAAAAGGGATTTAGTAATATAAGAAAAACCTCAGAAAAACTTAAGAAAAATCTCAAATAAACAACCTAATTTCACACCTTAAGGCACTAGAAGAAGAACAAACAAAACCCAAAGTTAATAGAAGGAAAGAAGTCATAAAGGTAAGAGCAGAAATAAATACTGAAAAAAAAATACGGAAGATCAATGAAACTAAGAACTAGTTCTTTGAAAAGATAAAATCAATAAACCTTTAGGTAGACTCATCAAAAAAAAAAAAAGAGAGAGAGAGAGAAAGGGCCCAAATCAATAAAATCGGAGTCCTGGAACAGTGAGGGGGGAGAGGCCGATGCCCTCAACACAGGAGTCGACACAGGAGGCGACAGGACAGGAAACACCACCTCGCACTTTTAGACAAGAGAAAGCCGTTTAAGCCAGAAGCAGAAGCCCATCAGGGCCCCGGGGACACAGGGAACCGGAGATGGGGGTCTCCTGATGCATATCAGCCTCCGTGACACGTCGGCAGACTGGCGGGCACACAAGAAACACGACAAGTGCGTTACCTTAATTGTGATGTAGTTCTTCAGTGATTTGGACATCTTCTCTTCTTTGCCCTTCACGTGCAAATGCCCTGAAACAAAAACAAAGTCACTCATTCTGTACCCCCAGAGGCAGGGTGAAGGAGGGCTCGTCTCCAAAGGCGCCTGGAGTCCGGGAGCCCTGACCTGTCACACAGCCCTGAGTGGATGCCCACACAGGCCCCCCGATCGGCCCCGCGCTCAACCCGCCAGCAAGGGGGGCCCACGTCCACTCCCGGCCAGGGCATCACTCTGCGGGGATGGCCCCTCCCTCTCCTGTGACTCACCAACACAGGGGACCTGACTCAGCGCCCGAGGAGAGGACACATCTTTGCCTCCACAAAGCGTGCGGGTCTCCGAGCAACACTGTGAGCGTGTCTGTAGCTCGTTTCCAGACATATCCCAGCCTCAGCATCGTTTCACGCCCGTGTGTGAAAGACGGGGGGACCCGAACCCCCTCAGGACTCCTCCATCTGAGCCTGGCCCTCCTCCTGGACCACATCTGTACCAGGCTCACTTCCAAGGGAGCTGTGATTTCCCAACAGAAAATTCTTCCACTTTTTCTGACACAGCTCGAAGCACCACCTTTTTTCAAGCCAACTTTTCCAAGAACTGGTTACAATGTGGCTTCCAAAAAGCTACGTAACCTTGAATATGTCAACCTATGCAGCCTGCCGTATACACCAAGTACAAGTGAAGTTTTAAAAAAACTGACAACATCTGGAAAACGAAACATCTGACTGCTGAACTCTACTTCTATCCATTTACTTCAGGAAAAGGCATCGATTCTCCAGGGTGTCAGGAGACACAGCTGTTCCTCCGGGACCGGGTGAAAGTGGGACAAAGAAGATTCCAACGTCCTAACAGATCGTGGGTCTTAACAGCAAAACCCTTCCCCACGCCTCATCCGAAGCAGCAGGACCTGCCGTGTGCGGACACAGAGCCCCGTGAGCCCTGGCACTGCCGCGGGTCCCGTCTGATGGCAGACCCGGTCACCGAGGGGCACCAGTGCTTGCGGCGAACCCCAACTCCTCACGAGCGCCACCGACGAAGAGCCTGTGGGGACCAGCCCTCGCGTTCCGACGGGTAACACGGGATCCCCTGTCCCCGAGCCTGCGACCGGGCACGGGAACACCTCCATCCCTGGGACCTGTGATTCCCTCCCCGGATGGGCTCGGAGCACTCTGCTCTCACAAGGCCTCCCGCTGAAGGGCCGAACTCTCGTCAGCTCACACTTCAGTTCCAAAAGGCACGTTCGGTATTCCAATCCAAGGAAGGTCACGTCCAACCGACAACAAGTCAAAGGCCACTTAAGGGACAACTCTGCTTCTTGACCTATTAGCTGATGCAGCTGTTTCCAAATGTAGCTATTTCACGAACAGAGTCGAGAGAATGGAAATGGAACAAAGTAATCTGAAGTCCTCGCTCACCAGAATGTAGGAAGTAATTCCCCCACTGCTGGCACTGGTGAAAGACCTCGCACTGTGCGATTTCGTTCTCGTGGTGAGGAAACGCTAAATCTACGCCACCCGAGTGGATGTCCAGCCGGCTTCCAAACACCAAACTGCAAGACACAGGGCAGAGCAGGGAGTTAACTCAACCCAATGACACGGTCTCCAAACCACATCCCGTATTTACTCCTTCCAGCCCTGGGCCACGCACACACCGAATGGAGCCCAATTCCGAATGCATGACAATTCAGCTGATGCAAACGGAACCTGACATTTGTTTTTACTTCATAAAATCTCTAATTCATAGCTTTTCCGCCTGGGAAAGAGACTTCATTTTCTTTGCTCTGGATACAATATGTGGTTTTTAAAAACTTCAAAATCACTTTTTCTTACTTTCAGTAGGCAGACCTTAGTGGTTGTTCAACTATAACAAAAAAAGAACTATAAAATCAAAGAGATTTTTAATTTGGCTTTTGAAAAATGAGCCATTCAGCAGCCGTACATGAATAACAAAGTAACAGAATTCAAAGTGACACATTTCAGCTGGCCGCATTTCAGCTATAAGGCTGCTCGGTCCACAGAACTGCACATGGCACCTCTCAGGCCTGCCGGGGACACTCAGTGTGCGCAGCTCTGTCACCAGAGCACCTGCAAAGCAACCGGTACCAGCACCAGTGGTCCAGGCTGACCAGCAGCTGCTTCAGAGGACGTGAAAAATGCAAAAGCTCGCACAACGGAAAGGGGGCGCAAGGCGGGCGGCTGTGGAGCTCTGGAGGCCGTCGGCCCCCCGGGGGTGCAGACACCAGTGAGTTTTTCTAAAAATGGTTAAAAATAGATGTTTTCAAAGATGCCACAGCCTCACTGAGGTCCTTCCTGCTGAAGGCCGACTCTCCTCCCACTGGCCCAGCTCTGGAAAAACCACGCATGCACTGGTCACACCTGAGCTGAGTGGGCGAGCAGGTCGTCCAGGACCGTACATCCTTGGCAGTGGTTTCTAGAGAATCTCTAATAAGTCCTCGAAATTCAAACGCTACGAGGGCGAGCGTGAGGTGGGAGGGACCAGGACTGGGGAGGAGCGTATGAGGGGGCACACTCGCATTTGTAACGAGTGACCCATTTTTACAAAGATCTGAAGCAAATATGACGAAGTTAAGACTTAACGGCTAAACTGTGGGTCTGCAGTGTTCGTTAGATTAGTCTCTAGTCTTGTCTGTATGTCACACCTATTTTAAAATAAGAGAAAGCTGAAAAGGAATAGAAGTCCATTATTTAGATTTCAACAAAAATAAAACATTTGATGGTAACATTACATTTGAAATTTACTAAATGCTTCCTGCTTCAGAGAAATTATTTGAATCTAAAAGATGAAGATCTTTTTTTAAAAATAAATAAATTTATTTATTTATTTTTGGCTGCGTTGCTGCACGCAGGCTTTCTCTAGTTGCGAAGAGCGGGGGCTGCTCTTTGTTGCTGTGGCCATGCGGTGGTTTCTCTTGTTGCAGAGCACGGACTCTAGGCGTGCGGACTTTAGTAGTTGTGGCACGAGGGCTCAGTAGTCGTGGCTCACAGGCTCTAGAGCGCAGGCTCAGTAGTCGTGGTGCACGGGCTTAGTTGCTCTGCGGCATGTAGGATCTTCCCGGACCAGGGCTTGAACCCGTGTCCCCTGCATTGGCAGGCAGATCCTTAACGACTGTGCCACCAGGGAAGTCCCAATACAGATCTTTTTACAACACAACGTATATCCCACACTGCTGTTAAATCAACAAGTATTTGTAAATACTTTTAAGTGTTTATAGTAGGGCTGAGAGCTGGACACGTCTGTTTGTTTTTAATATTTATTTACTATGGCTATGCTGGATCTTAGTTGTGGTGTACCAACTTCTTAGTTGCAGCATTCTAACTCTTAGTTGCGACACGTGAACTCTTAGTCGCAGCACGTGAACTCTTGGTTGTGGCATGCCGACTTCTTAGCTGCGGCATGCCGACTTCTTAGCTGCGGCATGCATGCGGGATCTAGCTCCCGGACCAGGGATGGAACCCGTGCCCCCTGCATTGGGAGTGCGAAGTCTTACCCACTGGAACAACAGGGAAGTCCCTAGTTGACTGGGTTTTTTTTTGTTTTGAGGTTTTTTTGGTTTTTTTTTTTGCAGTACACAGGCCTCTCACTGCTGTGGCCTCTCCCGTTGCGGAGCACAGGCTCCGGACGCGCAGGCGCAGCGGCCATGGCTCACGGGCCCAGCCGCTCCGCGGCATGTGGGATCCTCCCGGACCGGGGCACGAACCCGCGTCCCCCGCATCGGCAGGCGGACTCTCAACCACTGCGCCACCAGGGAAGCCCCTAGTTGATTGTTTTCTAACGAAAAGCTGGACCCTGTTTCATACTAACAACAGGGTGTGACATCTCAGGAGTTTCGGATGTGTTTCCCGGTAAG
>NW_020174048.1:1349592-1356909 GCF_003031525.2 Neophocaena asiaeorientalis asiaeorientalis | reverse complement strand
TGGCACAGGCGGGTGGCGGAGGGTGAGGCTTCCCCCCGTAGAGTGGGGTGAGCCTACACCAGAGACGAAACCAGCGTGGGGTCGAGGCACAGGGCAGCCTGCTCTTAGATAACGTTCACGCCCAGCCAGAGGGCTGCTACATACAACAGCCGATAGGAGGACGACTGGGTTTGCTGATCTTAAAATCTGGGGTGTGGCTAGTACTTTGAAATGTTCACCTTAATCATACTTTGTTTCTAATTTTAAAAACCGATTACAGGGGCTTCCCAGTGGTTAACAATCCGCCTGCCAATGCAGGGGACACAGGTTTGAGCCCTGGTCCGGGAAGATCCCACATGCCGCAGAGCAACTAAGCCCGTGTGCCGCAACTACTGAGCCTGCGCTCTAGAGCCCGTCTTCCGCAACAAGAGAAGCCACCGCAATGAGTAGCCCCCACTCGCTGCAACTAGAGAAAGCCCACATGCAGCAAGAAAGGCCCCATGCAGCCAAAAATAAATTAATTAATTTAAAAAAACTGATTATAATAAATATCTGAAACACATCAGATGTATCAAAATCCATGAGTTAACGTGCAGGGCTCAGGGAACCATGGTGGGAACCCCCGGGACAGGCTGGAAGTGGAGAGCCCAGCCGGGATGCGGCCTTCAGTACCCACGAGCACACACGCAGACACACGCACACACACACAAACACACACACAAACACACACAGGCAGAGGCAAGGGAGCGCAGATGCCGGAGGGACGGTCCACAGGGCAGGTCCACAAAAGGAAGGTGGATGAGGCCCCAGCAGAGACAACAAAACCAGAAGAACGTTGTTCCACAGAAGCCAGGGAGCGAGCAGGGGTGTCAGCGGCCCGTCGCAGATGGGGCTGACGGTCACCGTGACCTCCGGAGACCAGAGTGGGTGGGGACGCCCGTCAGACAACAGCGGGGATGCGTGGACAGTGAGAGAAGAGACAAAAAAGAGGGTCCCCTGGAGGAGAATGGGGACCAGAGAAGCGCTGTGTTTACAGGGGTTCCCAAGACAGAAACGTCCTGGGCGTGGTGCTGCCCGAGACAGAGCCGGCAGAAAGGGCAGACGGAAGGGGACGCTGGGGGTCACGCTCGAGGCGCCTGGTCCAGGACCAGCTCTGGGGCCAAGGATGGGGGTCCAGCCCCTGGCCCAGGTCCCTGGCCGCCTTCCTGAACCTACCGCGGAAGAGATGCAGGCACCCCCGGAGCTGGCCTGCGTGTGACGGGCAGTCAAGAACTAACTGCAAAGCGGGCTCTTCTACCAAAGAGAACAAGCGCTGATGTTGGGGAGATAAACGTGTTCTGGTTTTGCTGCTTCCCTTCCCACGGCCGGTCCCACCCGGGCGCTAAGATTCCTTTCCAAACACCTGCGTTGCCGGCACTAGGACCAAGCCTGCCCCCACCTGCACCCTCTGCTGGCCGAGCGTGTGCATCACAGCACAGACGACTCCGGGAAAACCTCACCTGGCGATGGTGGAACACTCGATATGCCAGCCAGGCCTCCCGTCTCCCCAGGGCGAGGCCCAGGACGGCTCCCGGGGCTTCGCCGCCTTCCACAGGGCAAAGTCGCTGGCATGCCGCTTGTCAGAGTGATCTGCCAGTGACAGACGGTTAATCAGCGGGAGGGAGTCCAGAACGAACCAACACAGTCACCCCCAAACAGGCAGGACGCACGTCCCCGATTGCGTTCCTCTGAGGAGTAACCTCACATTTCTTATGCACGTGTTTTTCTCTTTGCCACGTGAAAGCTAGACAGCTATCAGGTACTTTTATCTATAACATGAGAGAAGCACGTAGTCCCCCAGCAGTGCAGCTGCGTGCGGGGCTTCAAGTACATGCAGTGATGCTGCTGAGGGGCCAACTCCACACGTGCTCTCATGCTCCCTCATTCCGTCTCTGTCAGTAGCTGAGTTTCAGAGTAACTGTTTTCAAAGAGAGATGATAATGAGAGCAAAAAGGAAAATACCAGGGTATTTGTATCAATCACATTCAGAAAGCAAGAAAATTCAGAAGAGGGGGGTTCAGGGTTATAGGACAAGCCGGTACGGGGCTCTCTTTATGTTCCAAAACAAGATGCCCTTCAGTAGGTGATGGATAAACAAACTGTGGTCCATCCAGACAATGGAGTGTTATTCAATGCTGATAAGAAGTGAGCTTTCGAGCCATGAAAAAACATGTAGGGGGACTTCCCTGGCGGTCCAGTGGTTAAGACTTCGCCTTCCAGTGCAAGGGGTGCAGGTTCGATCCCTGGCTGGGGAGCTAAGATCCCACCTGCCTCGCAGCCAAAAAAACAAAACATAAAACAGAAGCAGTATTGTAACAAATTCATTAAAGAGTTTAAAAGTGGTCCACATCAAAAAAAAAAAAACAAAAAAAAGGAGGACTCTTACATGCGTATTACTAAATGAAAGAAGCCAGTCTGAAAAGGCTAGACTGTATGATTCCCACTCTATGACATTCTGGAAAAGGCAAAACAATGGGGACAGTAAAGAGATCAGTGGCTGACAGAGGCTGGGGCGGGAAGGGGATGAAAAGGCAGAGCACAGAGGATCTTTAGGGCTGAGAAACTCTCTGCGTGATACTATAATGACGGATACCTGTCATTACACATCCGTCTAAACTCAGAGAGACACCAAGTGTAACCCTGATGTAGACTATGGACTCGCGGTGAGGCTGGCGTGTCAGTGCAGGTCCACCACTCTGGGGGAGTGCTGATAACGAGGGGGCTGTGTGCAGCGGGGCAGCGGGCATACGGAACTCTCTGGACCTGCCACGCAATTCTGCTGTGAACCTAAAGCTGCTCGAAAAAATAAAGTATATATATATTTTTAAAGTGTTGCTGATGCTAGAATGTGTAGGTATCCGAAGTTCCTCCTCTGCTTCCCTAAGGCCGGGGCCACACCTCGCAGGCGTGGATGGTCCAGGACGGAAGCAGGATAACAGCGACTGCGCACAAGTTAGAAGAACTGTTCTGGGGAGTCAACTCAACACACCCGCTGTAATTAGACTGAAACGACACGGGTCATAGGGCAGGAGGGTTATGCCTAAAAGCAGAGATGACTCAGACAACTTGTCTTTTGGGTTTTTGCTCATTTTTTGTTTGGTTTTGTTAAATCTCAATAGTATCCTTTAAAATTATGTTTACGTCAATCCCAATCTCCCAATTATTTTTCATGTAGTTCTATATACTTATTATTTCTTCTCCACAAAAATGACTTTGCAGAAGAGGGTGTAGGGATAGATTCGAATACCGTGGGAATGTCATACATGCTAAAATACGTATGGGAACTTAACTAGAAGTCTCAAGAGGTAGATTGGAGTCGCCTTTAAAGCACATGAAAAGCGGCGGAATCACGGGCAAGTTTATGCGGGCATTTACGTATGATAAAATACCTACAGGGATTTAACACGTGACAGCAGCCAGGTGGACAAGAGCATTAAGACGTGACAGCGCAGACGGCGTGTGCGCCTGCAGAGCGCCCCAGGCAGGAACGGGAGGCCGCGTGTCACGTTCTGCAGCAACTTCCTACTCTGCGCGGTCTCTCTATTCCAAAAAAACCCAACTCAATCGAAAACTCGGGTGTGATCGACGTCTGGCAACATCGCCACGTCTGAGAGAGCAGGGGAGGGTCTGGGCTTTGTCCCCAGAACCCCACGGCAGTGAGAGGCTGGACCCACCTGTCTCTCCCATGGGGGCAGGGGCCACGCCGACCAGCTTGCCGTATCTGTCTCCTCTTGACCGCAGGTCGAAGTAGACATTGCCTGTTTCATAAAGGTGACCGTGAAGCTTGTTTCTGTCGTCAGCACCCGCATCTACACACGCCTCACAGCTAATGACAATTAGACCCTGAACCCAGGATACGGCATCAGCCTTCAGGCGGTGCCTGTCACCGTATGTTTAAACCAGAATTAACAAAAAACATGCGTTTGCTGGGGCTTCCCTGGCGGCGCAGTGGTTGAGAGTCCGCCTGCCGATGCAGGGGACGCGGGTTCGTGCCCCGGTCCGGGAAGATCCCACATGCCGCGGAGCGGCTGGGCCCGTGAGCCATGGCCACTGGGCCTGCGCGTCCGGAGCCTGTGCTCCTCAACGGGAGAGGCCACAACAGTGAGAGGCCCGCGTACCGCAAAAAAAAAAAAAAAAAAAAAACATGCGTTTGCACACATCATGAACATCCTGTTGTGAAAGGGAAAACACAAATGTAAGTTCTCTGTAAAATGTTGAGCCAGTTCTTTTTAACAAGAAAAAAGGGAAGTGAGTTTATCGCTGGACTGCCTTCAGCTCTGGGCCCTGGGTTACAGACCCATCAATAAAGCAAGCCGTTTTTAACCCGGATACCCTAAGACCACCCTGCCACTCAGAACAGGCACCTCACACGAAAGCATCCCCCCCCCGCCGTGGGGTCCTTTCACCAAGGTGCACACGTGCTGCGGGTGCCAGACGACCCTCCCACGGGGACCCTGCAGAGCCCGGGAACCCTGCTCGTCCCCACTCAGGAAGAGGCAGAGCAGGGAAGGCGGTGGCAGAGCCGCAGCCCTGGTAGAAGAGTCCTGCCCCGAAGGAGCTGGCGCTCAGGAAGGCCGACGCCGCGGCCACTGGGTTGCACTCCTGACCGGCCACCTGCACGCCGCGATCAGCGCGAGGGCCCAAGGTCGGGTGCGATTTTTAACCTTTGCAAACTTCTGGTTTTTAATCTTCACAGTCTTTGTACTGACACAGATACTAGTCTGTATCTGCAGTACCCTTCTTAGGGACCGTGGCCTTGAAGACAGGTTGCTTTAAGATCCAGGAAGCCTTTATGGGACTTCCCTGGCGGTCCAGTGGTTAAGACTCTGCACTTCCTCTGCAGGGGGCCCAGGTTCGATCCCTGGTCGGGGAACTAAGATCCCACCTGCCTCATGGAGCGGCCAAGACAAACACAAGATCCACGGAGCTTGGACTGTCAGAGGCTCATGTCCCCGGTCACTCTCCAGCCCGGCTGGCGGGGACAGGGCAGGCGCCAGCGCCGCAGGGGGGCCATCGGCAGAACAGAGGGGAAACGGCCCCCGGTGACTGCGCTCTGCCAGTCCCCCACGGGGTCCTTCCTCCACACACAGTTTATTACTGAGCCCGACCTACGCGCCGGGGTACAGCAGCGAAACAAATACTGGGGGAACTGCTTTCTACGAAGTCAGAATGCAGACAGCACTTTGAAAATGCTTTGACAGGAGGAGAAACTGCTCCCTTGATAGAGAACACATTTTCCCGAACCTGGGCTTACTTCACCCATTTGCTGAACAAATTTTTTCTTCACAAATAGTTCAAAGCTCAAATTAGAGTCAAGCTTTTGTGGAACTGCCACAAAGTCCAAACTACTGGAGTTCAAGTTAATACATTTATTTTAAATGAATTATGTTTGTGTCACCATTATTAAAAATGTACAACCAGGGCTTCCCTGGTGGCACAGTGGTTGAGAGTCCGCCTGCCAATGCAGGGGACATGGGTTCGAGCCCTGGTCTGGGAAGATCCCACATGCCGCGGAGCAACTAAGCCCGTGCGCCACAACTACTGAGCCTGCGCTCTAGAGCCCGCAAGCCACAGCTACTGAACCCGTGTGCCACAACTACTGAGCCCACGAACCACAACTACTGAAGCCCGTGCGCCTAGAGCCCGTGCTCCGCAACAAGAGAAGCCACCGCGATGAGAAGCCCGTGCACTGGAACGAAGACCCAACGCAGCCAAAAATAAAAATAAATTAATTAAAAAACCAAAACCAAACAGGACGACACGCAGCATTTATCCTGTGCCGCGCCTGGGTGAACCCCTGGTGCCTCAGGACACAGGTCTCAGGTCTGGTCACTCCTCCCCCTCCGGTTCCAGGACCGCAGGGAGACGCCTCCCGTATCTTCTGGAGCAGACGTGTAGCTGTGCATAAAGGGCCTCACCCTCCGTAACCCCAGCGTCATCACCAGCCCCAGGCGCTGCACCGAGCCCTCCCGCATCCCGTGGCCTCTGCACAGCGATGTGTCCCCTCTTCTAAGACACACCCACTGTGTTCCCTCCACAGCTGAAGACACCGACCGGGTCCCCTGTCGTACAGAACGCCCGTCTTGGGGTGCTTTGTCTGGCCCTTCCTCTGGGTCCAGTTTAACTGGTTTAGGAGCTGCTGCTTTTGTCTGGGGCCCCAGGGCAAGGCTGCACCCTGGCGTTTGGCTGCTTCTGGGATCCTGCCTTTCTTCAGCTGCACCCCCTTCTCCCCAGCCGCGCCTTCCAAATCCTGCCCATCCCCAAAGCCCTGGCCCAAGCCTCCTCTCTCCCAGGAAGCTTCCTCCACCCCCGGGGCTGCCGGTGGACTTCCTCAGCTCTGATATCGGCACCGTCCCACTGGGCAGCCCATCCCGTGCTGCCTTATTTGCACAACTTGTCGGTTCTTGGACCAGAAAAGCCTCTGACCTTGTGAATAATGCCCAGAGTGCGCAGCCCAGGTCGGGGCTCTGCAGGTGCCGCCATGCTCGTAGAGAGTAAAGGACAAAGGAAGAGGTGTGACCCTAGATGCGGTGTTCGGGGGTGACTGCACAGGGAGCACCTTTCCTTCGTGGTCCTGCCCAAGAGCCCGAGAGGCGCGGGGACCCTGCCTGGAACTGCGTGCAGCCCGTGCACGCGAGGACTTGCAGTTCTCCCTTCACGTATTTGCTATATTCAGGCTTTGTCTCCAGGAGGATCAGGCAAAGCACCCGAAGACGAGGTGTTCTGCACAAGGGACCCAGTCAGTGTCTTCAGCTTCGTGGAGGGAACCCTGTGGGTGTGTCTTAGACGGAAGAGGGGACACAGCCCTGTGCAGAGGCCACGGGATGCGGAAGGGCTCGGTCCAGCGCCTGGGGGGTGACGTAGGGCGAAGCCCTTTATGCACAGGTGCGAGTGGCAGTGTCGGGAGATCTGCCGTTTCTGCCACTGGCCCGTCGAAAACAACCCTCCCCTACGCAGAGAGGGGCAAGAGTCCTTAACAAGGGAGTGGGTCTTCAGAGCCACCGCCACTGTCCCCAGCTGTGTTGTGAAAACTTATAAACAAAGTTAAAAAAAAGGCTCCAGTGAAGACTGTACTCCCACCCGGACCCCATGGCCGTTAGCACCTGGCCACGTTTGCCTCGTTGAGATCGACTCTCGGATGCCCACCTCGCCTCTGACAGTGCAAGGTATTTTGAAAGAGAACTGATTCAGCAGTTTCACAAAGAGACACAATCGTAGAAAATCTCACAACATTTTTGCCGTAAGACTCCTACCAAGAAAGACAGTAAGACGTTCGGCCCATCCGAGCCACCCAAATAT
>NW_020174048.1:1332559-1349402 GCF_003031525.2 Neophocaena asiaeorientalis asiaeorientalis | reverse complement strand
CTGTCAAAATCCTACAGGGTCTCACCCAGCCATCAGGTTAATAACATAACCGCTACCTTTCGGGGTGGAGTAAGCGTGCCCGTTAGCAATTATTCTCTCGATAAAAGCAATTATCTGAGGAATGTTTTCAGTTACCCTCAGGTACACGGTGGGTGGGAGAACCTGTAAGAAAGCAGAGGAGACGCGGTTTCCCCAGCTCCACGCGGAGGGGGTCAGCCCCAGAGTCCACCGTCCAAGCTGCTCATCACACACCTACCTTCAAGGCTGCCATGTCTTGTTTAAAGTCTTCTTCATAAAGACTGGCCAGGGAAGCGGGAGACACGTTCATCTGTAAGAAGATGAGGAGAGCATGAGAGTCTGGGGGGCTCACGACGCAACCCCAGAGGCACGGCCGCCCCTCCCGGGCCGCACGGCACGGCCTCCACGCGGTCCTGCTCACAAAGGGGCATTTAATCGTCCTAGCCCCTTAGCTGGTCAAAAAGGTTTACTGACCTGCTTTCTGGTCAGAGAGAAAAAGGAATAAACAGTGTCATGATTTCCGTTATATAATTCAAAACAAAACCCAAAGACCTACAAAGTAGCCTCTGCTCTTCTAGGACCAGGGCAAGCCAGGTCACCCCGTCCAACACACAACCACTTGAGTTCCCGACTTTTACCCCTTTATCTCTCAGGGGGCAAGAGAAAACAAGTCACAAGTACCTGTATGAGGAAATGTCTCAGAAACATCTGAAAGCAATGCAGTCCCCGTCAATGGGGGCTGTGATGGGTATTCAATCTGGAGGGGCCAGGGCTGGACGTCTGGGGGCAAGCAGAACCCCCAGAGAAGTACGCTGCATTCTGAACGCAGGGGCTCTGGATTCACGCGGGGAGGGGGTCCGGCACACACGACAATCCTCCCTAGAGCGCTTCTTACTTTTCAGCAGAAAAACACTCCCAGCACACAGCCCGACCCTGACGTCCTGAAACCCTACGCGGGTCCACGACTGTGAGCTCTCAGCTCCGCCGGCACCTGCGTCTGCTCCCCTCACCCCACCCCGTGAAACAGTGTCAGGGTGTAGACACCCCCGCTCCGGAGGACAAGGAAACTTCCTCAAGTGGAAGGCCACCCCGAGCCCCGTCACCCTGAGGCCACCTTCGTCCCAGCCCAGGGCCCGAAAAAGGAATCGTACTGGAAACCGAGGCCAGGAACGTTTACTGAAGAAATAAACCTGGTGAACAAAGCGTCTTTTTCGCTGCGTGGTCTGGGGCAAGACAACAAACCTCTCTGCCTCAGCTTTCTTTGCAAGGTGGAGAGTCCCACCGAGTCACCCCTTAGATGGCTCCGGGGATTCCCGTGCACGCGGGTGAGACAGCTCTGCGGACACAAGACCCTTGTTCATATCACTCCCGCGCAGACAGGGCACCCAGACCCACTGGGCCTTCTCCTGAGCGTGGCCTTGTGGCACAGCAGACCTCCTAAACAAGAAATCTGCTACCGTACATCTATCCAGAGGACAAAAGGCCAACCGAACAATAACGCCGAAAAACTCGGTGTCATCGTGACGATTGAGAAGTTTCAAATAACACGCAATGTGGGACCCAAAGATCAGCATCTAATGGATCAGTATTTACCTGATTTGTCTCCCGCACGGTAGTTCTCTCTTGGAGAACACCAGCCACGTCAATGTGCCCAAGCCCGGCCCCGCTCCCGCAAGGCAAACACCGGCAGAGTCGTCCCAGGAGCACAAGTGTGGTCAGCTGCATGCTTGTACCTCCTCTCAAAAGCCCCACACGCACCTGCGCCTGGTCTCCTCGGCTGACGCCACACGGTATCCGGGACCCGGGCACACGGTGCGCCGAGCGCCACCTTCCCACGCAGGCCTGCGTCCGCGCCCGTCTCCCAGCCGGGCGTGAACCTCGCACCACCCGCTCCGCGCTCTTGCCGTCTCCGGCCGTGACACCCACGCGAGTGCGCAGCCTGAGCTACAGACCCGCACGTGACGCCCTGGTCGAGGACACACGCACACCCTTGGCAGGCTGCTGGCAGCGCCTCCGGAGGACCTTGAACCTGACCCGCCAGGCTCGGGCACAGTGCTGGCGGATGGCTAGACCTCGTCGACGCGACACTAAAGGGCACGTTCTCGTTGCATCTTTAAGCTGCATTTCTCATATTTTGAGGGAGTTTAAACATCTCATGTGTTTAGGGACCATCTACACTAAACCATCTGAAATTAACCTTTTTTCTACAGAGTTGTAGGTCTTTTAGGTCTTTTCTTATTGATATGTAGGAAGTATTTTTTTTAAAGAAATCAACCTTTTATCCGCAGTTGTGAATTTCAATTTTTTTCAGGCTTTCAACCTTATGGCTATTTTATGGCAGGCAGAAAATTTTTTATATTTAGCAATCTTTTACATTTCTCCATCTTTTCTGGGTTTGGAAACAAACTTAGGAAAGCCTTCCCCAACACGAGGCTATAAAAAGTGCCCCAAGGTTTATTCCAGTAATTTGTGGTTCCACTTCTCTTATGTGAAATCCGATCTGCTTCAGATTTGGTTGTGAGGCATATATCCAACTTTAGTTTATTTTTTCCCCCAGATGGTTACCCAACTGTCAACACTTTTTACTGAGTAATTCATCTGTTCCCCAATGATCTGAAATGCCATCTTTATCATAAAATAAATTTCCATGATTTACTGTGTCTATTTCTGGCCTTTCTAGTGTGTTCCATCGTCTGTCTCTTCATGCAACGGTAAATTAATGTTTAATCTCTACAGCCCCCAGAGACGCAGAAAGTGGACGGGGTGCTTCGGGGTAGGGCGCAGGGAGGCTGGAGGATGGGGTTTCTGGGGGGAAGGGTGGTAACGGTCACCATCTCGACACCGGTGATGGTCACAGGTGTGGAGGGTTTATCGGGCTGCACACGCTGTGTGCACTATGCACAGCTTCCCTCAGGTCTGTTCCACCTCAGCAAAGCTGTGCTAAGAAAAGGGAAAGACTATATTAAAAACAACAACTTTCTATAGGTTTTTAACTTTGACATCGGGTAGGGCTACTCCCTCCCTTGTCCTGGCTACTCCCGCTTTCTGCTCTTCCGTGTGAGCTCTAGGACCAGTGTGTTCAGCTCCGGCAATACGGACACACGGCGCGTCGGGGACACCTCTGCGCAAACAGGCGTGTCCCGCTCCACGCGTGGTGAGGACGGCTGCGAGCGCTCACGGGCGACAGTGCACTGGAAGTGGGCACGAGCTGTTGCTGGCTTGGGGGAGAGGGAATCATATTCCAAAACTAACATTTTAGTTCTAGGCAGCTGGGCCCACCCCACGGGGGGGCTCGCGCTGCTCTCTACACAGAACCACCTACAGGAGGTGCTGCTGACACGGGGTCCTGGTCCCTGTTATTTCAGACCCCCGCCGGATCACCTCAGCTGAGCTCTCCCTGGCAGGGGACCCCGCCGGTCCAGCCCTCGCCCTCAGCTGTGCGTCCAGCCTTCTTCCCGGAGGGAAGGGCACGCGGGCCAGGGTTCCAAAGCACAGAGAGAGTAACTCGGCTTGAATCGCTGAGACGTTTATCATCGTTTTTCTTAACACAGAATGCGACCATGCGAATATACCTCGTTTCTTTTCATCCTTACCCCAGAAATCCTCCTGCGGTTTTTATCCCTGACGAACTAGAAAACTGTGCCAAAAATTAAAGTCAAGGAAGTGATTCAGAAAAGTGAAATATTATAATTGAAAGTATTTTAAGAGCAAGTGCTGGAGCAGATGGCATGAAGGGTGTGGCCGTCATCAACAAAGTTCGCCTTCAGTAAAAAGAACAGCGTCTCTGCTGGATCCTAAGAAACAAATGGGTATCTTCGTACCTCTGTGTGTCAGATGAATGGTTTATCATCTTGAAGTAAGACTCTATTTTGAGGACAGAAGAGACCCTTTGATGCCAGGTTAGCATCCTGCTGTGTAATAAGTACTGAAACGCTCAGGTGTCAGAACTTAAAACACTCTCTGCGCTTAGGATCTGTAACCAATCCTACCGACTCTCACGTTCTAAGTAGCGCAAGTTCTTTATAAAGTAGCAAGCGACGACTCCCCGCGGGGGCCCTCTGTAGCCCCACTCCTCCTGTGCTCCGGGACGCCCAGCCCCTCCCTCCCCAGGCACCCAGCCTTCACCCCGCGGCTGACACTCCTCTAACCCCCCGCGCACCCCATCTCTCCCCTCCGGCGCCCACCCGCCAAGCCCCCGCCACGGCTGGACAGCTCCACCTTCGACTCCGAAGACTCACAGCCAACCCCAAAGCGCCCAGTGCGGGGACACGGCTGTGCGGCCTCTCGTCCCAGCTGGGCGTGAGGACAGGTGAAAGGCCGACCCGGGCGCCCTCCTTCTTGAGCAGCCTGCACCTGCAGACGCCGGCCCTGCCTGCCGCGGGCTTCCTGCAGGCTACTCACCCAGCTGCCACGCCAGGTCACAGGCTTCTGTCCTTTCCGTCCTACCCCCGGCCAGCGAGGCGGGGCTCCAGCGTCCACCCTGCTCCGCGTCGCGGGACCGACCTTCCCACCAAGCGTCCCGGACCCTGTTCGGCTCCCGCCCGGATCCCAGCAGATTCCAGAAGGACGTCGCACGCCTGCCCCCCCGCCTTCCCCTTGGTCTGTCCTCACCGTGGACGATAGGACACTCCTTCCTGCATCGTGTTCGCTCAAAAACTCCACTCTAGGACCCTAGGGCTGCCACCCCAGCAAGTGGCTGCGCACAAACTGAAGTCAGAGGGTCCTGGGCAAACGGCTCCGCTGGCAGGGCAGAGGGACAGCGACAGCAGCAGCGCACGGCGCGCCTGGCGGTCGGGGCTGGGGCCCCGCCCCTGCGGCCCCAAGCCGCCCGCCCCCTTCCTGCCCCCGTCTCCCCCTCCCTCACAGGTCCCCAGGGAGGGGCAGCTCCCACGTCGGCACCTCGTGACCTCGCCTCTAGGCTCCGGTGGTGGACCAGGGTGGACACCTGACCGCAGGGACACCGGACACAGGCGGGGGATTTGGAGACCAGGCAGACGGAATCAGGCCAGGGCTCGAAATAAACCGTCAGAGAGAACCAGGGATGGGATGATGAACCACCAGCACCGGCACCGCCTGATCTTCACCTCCAGCCCTGCAGTGGCTCCTTTCTGGTACCAAACGTGGTGTGTCTTTTCCAATGCCAACCACTTCTCCGACCCTCTGACTCCAGCTGGAAGTCAATCCTATTCGTTTTGTTTGTTTTTTAAAATAAATTTAATTTATTTATTTTATTGCTATTGATTTTTGGCTGCATTGGGTCTTTGTTGCTGCACACAGGCTTTCTCTAGTTGCAGCGAGCAGAGGCTACTCTTCGTTGCGGTGCGCGGGCTTCTCATCACGGTGGCTTCTCTTGATGCAGAGCACAGGCTCTAGGCACGCGGGCTTCAGTAGTTGTGGCACGTGGGCTTCAGCAGTTGTGGCTCGCGGGCTCTAGAGCGCAGACTCAGTAGTTGTGGCGCACGGGCTTAGTCGCTCCGCGGCACGTGGGATCTTCCCGGACTAGGGCTCGAACCCGTGTCCCCTGCATTGGCAGGCAGATTCTTAACCACCGTGCCACCAGGGAAGCCCCGTCAATCCTACTCTGACACCAGCTCCTGGGGTCAGCATAGACCCCGTAAGTTAAGGGCTCAGTCCCACAGGACCGCCCCACTTCGGACACCTGCAGTAGTGGGGTCCCCAGGCCAACAGCACTTTTCTCCACCAACTAGAAATTTGGAGGTTTGATGAAATGAGTCACAGAACTCAGGAGAGCCCTCCACTTTTTTTCGCCCCAGGGGGGCCAGGCGGGCACCACCTCCCAGCACCTCCATGTCCAGCAACCGGGAAGCTCCAGAGCCCATCGTCGGGGGGTTTTATGGAGGCTCCATCCTTGGGAAGGTTGATTAAATCCCTGGCTATCGGTGATCAGCTCAACCTCCAGCCCCTCTCCCCCCACAGGAGGTAGGCAGGGGTGGAGGGATGCAAGTGGGAGTGAAAGTTCCAGCTCAACTCATGGCTGGTCTTTCTGGCACCAGCCCCCATCCCAACACCATCTAGAGGCCCCAGCCACTGGTCATCCCATTAGCTCACAGAAGACACTATCACTCCAGCTGTGGACCAGGAACCACGACAAAGACCGCATGCGTATTTTTATTTCAACACAGCCCTGAGCTGAGCTTCAGACTGGTTTGGGTTTCCTCCAATACCTCAAACTCCCTCTCTCTCCACTCACGAAGCACGCACCCTCCCCCAGTGCAGGGCGCCCACCGAGCCCTCCCGAGGCCCTTGTCCCTGGTTGCATCCCCCTGCCCCAGAGCGGGCCATTCCCACTGCACCGAGCTGGTCCCGTGCTGGCAGGTCCCACGGTCTACGGAACAAAGCCCAACTCCCAGGGCATCGTCCAGGCCGGGACGGCCCTCCCTCTCTAGCTTCGCCAGCTGGCACCGCCTGCCCCACGTACCAGGGATCCTGCAGGATTGGCTTCCACGCAGGACACGCTCTCCCCCCGCCCACCCAGAATGTCTCGCTCTTCACGTGCCAGTCCCTTCCTAACGCTTAATATCCCGCGTGGGCGAACCTCCTCCGATAAGTCATTTCTGAATTCCGGAAAGGCGCAGTGATCCTCTTTGCACCCCACCCCCAATCTGGGCTTACAAAATAAACTAAGTCACACACAGAGCATCCGTCTGAGGGCCCGTTTGCCTCGCCGGACACAAGGTCCAGAGGCCAGGAACTGTCTGTCTCACCTCTGTCCACACAAAGCCTCTGTCCCAGGCCTAAGCCTGGACCTGGATGGTCAATGAAGTTCAGGGACAGTCCTGGAAACGGAAGTCGAGTCCACTGTAAGGGAACACGACACACTGAACTATCCAGACTAAGTAAAAATGGGAAACGCTGCTGTGCTGAGGACATGAGGAAATACGTCTAAAGTTGGAACCCATTTTCGGCGCTGCTGGTAACCTCTCTCTGAAATGATCCAACTCCAAGAAGGGTGACAAATAGTATCAGATAAACTGCTCATCATTTGACCTAGTAATTCCACCTTGGGAAAAATATTTAAGCAAACAAAACAGAGGGGGAGAAAAAGAAATTCACTGCAGCACTATTTTTAACACCTAGAAACAATAAAAACAGTCAAGGATGGGGAGGTCCAGAGGAATCTCTGAGTAGCCCCCAACGGTGGAATGCTGTCTAGTTATTAAAAAGGCAAATCGGGGCTTCCCTGGTGGCGCAGTGGTTGGGAGTCCGCCTGCTGATGCAGGGGACGCGGGTTCGTGCCCCGGTCCGGGAAGATCCCACATACCGCGGAGCGGCTGGGCCCGTGAGCCATGGCCGCTGAGCCTGCGCGTCTGGAGCCTGTGCTCCGCGACGGGAGAGGCCACAACAGTGAGAGGCCCGTGTACCAAAAAAAAAAAAAAAAAAGATAAAATAAAATAATAAAAAGGCAAATCGGTAGGAAATAGGAAGATGGGGTTTCTAGGAAATAAATCTGAGAGAAAATAACAGAATATGGGAGGAATGCAAGAGTCCAAAAATAAGGATGGTAGTAAGTACAATGTCTGTGTGACGGAAGGTTGTAAGACTATTTTAAAATGTTTAAGAATACTTAACGTGAAAAAACACTCAAAATGCAATAAGTGGAAAAAGCAGGTTATGAATATAAAGTATAAACTCGTTTTCTAAAAAAACTATATAAATATATATTCATACATTTTTTAAATTACAGGATGTAAGGCACTCCATGTAGGTTTTCTGTAAATTAGATAATTTAACAATTTTTTATAGATCGTTAGAGATAACTGTTATAGATATACATAATTGTTATAGAGAGTTGCTAATCATAAAAAGCAGAAGACGTGAACCTTTGAAAGTAGACTTTAAAAAATATAACTATAGGGGGGTTTCCCTGGTGACACAGTGGTTAAGAATCCGCCTGCCAATGCAGGGGACACGGGTTCAAGCCCTGGTCCAGGAAGATCCCACATGCCGCGGAGCAACTAAGCCCGTGCGCCACAACTACTGAGCCCGCACGTCTAGAGCCCGTGCTCCGCAACAAGAGAAGCCACCGCGATGGGAAACCCACGCACCGCAACAAAGAGTAGCCCCCCACTCGCCGCAACTAAAGAAAGGCTGCGTGCAGCAACGAAGACCCAACACAGCCAAGAATAAATAAAATAATAAATAAATTTATTTTAAAAAATATATACATATATATATATATACACACACATATATAAAACTATAGGGAATTCCCTGGCAGTCCCATGGTTAGGACTCCGTGCTCCCAATGCCGGGGGCCCAGGTTCGATCCCCGGTCAGGGAATTAGATCCCGCATGCATGCCGCAACTAAGAGTCTGCATGCCGCAACTGAGACCCAGTGCAGCCAAAATAAATAAATAAATAAATAATAAATAAAAATAGAACTACAGGGACTTCCCTGGCGGTCCAGTGGTTAGGACTCTGCGTTCTCACCGCCGAGGGCCCAGGCTCAATCCCTGGTCGGGGAACTAAGATTCCAGAAGCCACGTGGCATGGCCAAAAAACTAAATAAAATTTTTAAAAATAAAAAATATAACTATTTTATTTAATCCCTGGGTTAGAGTTTACCCCCAAGACTTCCTCTAAATGCTGAATGAGATATAAGAGAAGCACCCTGTTCACTTAACAAATGAGAAAATTAAACCTCCTATGAGCTAAATTTCCCTAGCCCCAAAATGGCCTTTTGACTTTCCTCTGTAAACAGGGAGTGAGGTATTTACCCTGGAGGCTGAGGGGGCAGGGAAGGGCCTGCATTCAGGCCGGGAAGCCTCCAAGGAACCAGTCGATTCGGGAAGATAACCTGTCAGAGTATCCTCGCAGGGCCACGTGTGGACAGTAAGGCCTGAAGAGCCTTGTGAAGTGTCAAATGGGGGTTAGAAGACTAACCAGTCAAAGTACTAATCAAGAGAACCCACACTCACCTCACTGGCTCTTTTGATTATTTTATCATCCACGTCTGTAATTCCCATCACCATGATGATGTTGCACCCAAAAACCCGGGTCAGGATCCTTCGAATTATATCAAATCTAACGTATGAGCTGCAAGAAAAAAATGTTAGGGCATCTTCAAAACTGAAAGTCGACACTGTGACCTTCAAAAGCGTGCCGTACTTTTAACGTGATGCCGCACGCACGTTGACTGGGAGTGTGTGATATCAAGGACAGCTCCAAGGACAGCTGAGAAAAGGAAAAGCCTTTTACTGACTGGCCCATGTGGGTCTGCGTGAGAAACTGACAAAGGTGCTGCCTCCATTTCAGGACACCACATTAGCATTTTTAACTTTACAGACGTTGAGTTTACATCTATTCAGCTGTATAAAAAATTCACTTGTGGGGCTTCCCTGGTGGCGCAGTGGTTGAGAGTCCGCCTGCCGATGCAGGGGACGCGGGTTCGTGCCCCGGTCTGGGAGGATCCCACATGCCGCGGAGCCGCTGGGCCCGTGAGCCGTGGCCGCTGAGCCTGCGCGTCCGGAGCCTGTGCTCCGCAACGGGAGAGGCCACAGCAGTGAGAGGCCCGCATACCACACACACACACACACACACACACACACACACACACACACACACACACAGAAAAAAAAAAAAAATTCACTTGTGGTGCAAGCTCAGGAGGTGGTCGAGATACTGAGAGCTTTGACCATCCCTGTTCGTGTTCTAGAATAACTAATGTTTCGCCGTGACAAGGGATAGAAGCAAATAATGACCAATCAGGACAGGGACAATCCCATCAAAGCTGGATAAGATCATTCCTAAGAAACGTGCCCACAACTGGGGAATACAGAAACACCAGCTTATGGACAGACTGCACGGGGGTAACTTAGACTTGTGAAAGCAAAAGGGTGTAACATCTGAGATCCATTTAAAATCTCAAGAAACTAGTTTCCCATAAAAACAACCTTAAAACTCAGGGTCAGCTAACCTCAGGCTCATCTCTGTTACCCACACGGCCTAAATTTGAGCTCATAAAATCATTTTCCCGCGAAAATGAGCCTCATTATTGTATCCCTTGAACTCCCAACACCCACCCGCCCCCAAGAGAGCTGAGGCCGAATTCCAGGGACAAGCATCTCCGAAGCTCCTTCTCAAGGAGCTAAAAGGTTAAATATCCTTGGGAAGCCTCAGACTGCTTACTTATGAACTGGGCAAAAGTCCACTACGTCCTAGGGTTGCTGTACATCATCTTGGTGCCTGTGCAGCAGGAATTCCAACTAATTCTTACTATAGTTATCATCAGTGTACCCCTCTTTGTCGAGTCAGGAAAACCCTACAAGAAATGAGATTTAAGAGAAAAAGCTAACAGGAACCTAAAACAGTGAAAAAAGAGTCAAATCACATGCGCAGCCCAGAGGACCTTGGGGGCTGCGGGTCCCTGACACCTGCATGGGGCTGCTCCCCGGGGCCTCCACAAGCACCGTGGGTACCCTGAAAGCCCAGGTGCAGGACCAGCTCCCCAGGCTGAGGCCGCACACCTAGCGGGGAACCTGGACTCGGCAGACACCCGCCTCCCCCACAGCTCGGCACTTCCCAGCCAGGGTCCTATCCCCATTTACACTCTGGGGATGAGAGCACCACCACCTGGTGTGGTCAGAGGATATCACTGGCTGGGGTTTGCGCAGCGTTTAGAATGGCACGTAGCAAGAGCTGTGTCTGTTAAGTATCTGTCTCTCTCTCTTTTTTTTTTTTTTGGTATGCGGGCCTCTCACTGTTGTGGCCTCTCCCGTTGCGGAGCACAGGCTCCGGACGCGCAGGCTCAGTGGCCATGGCTCACGGGCCCAGTCGCTCCGCAGCAGGTGGGATCTTCCCGGACCGGGGCACAAACCCGTGTCCCCTGCATCGGCAGGCGGACTCTCAACCACTGCGCCACCAGAGAAGCCCAAGTGTCTGTCTCTTTAACACAAAGGTTGGCAGGGCGAGCCGGGAGGAGAGTGTGGAGACAGGAACCTGGAGAGTGAGTAGGGACAGACCCGCGGAAGGACACGGTCCTGGGCTTTGGGATTTTAAACTTTACTTAAGAGCAGTGGACCGTGCCTGATGGTGCCTGACCATCCCTGACCATCCCTGCCCCCAAGATTACAACCTCTTGAGAAATCTTGTAGCACTTAGGGTTCTACCTCACAGGGACACCCCAAATTGAGGACTCTCCCTGATGACGTGCCGCTGAGATGCCCAGAGTGGTATCCTCAAGGGGGACCTGGGCGAGGGAGTCGGACAGGAGGCTTCTGGGATGTTGATGACGTTCTGTTTCTCAATCTAAGAGCCATGAACATGGTCTTGGCCATACACTGAAGATCTGTACTCTTTTCTGTATTTGTAAGGACAGATACAAATTACAAATGAAAGGCCTGATTCTGCTAGTTGGAAATAAGGGAGAGGCTCTGCCCTACTCCCCTTTTCTTTCAGGATTTCTTCCTCAGTCCTCTTAAAATGTACCTAAGTGCTTCTAATGGCTAAACAAGCCTCTGTCAGTCTCATAACTCAGGAAAGTTTAAAGGACCTGGGAGCCTTCACTTTGAAATGAAGTTACCAAGAATGTTCACCACCCAATGGGAGGGGCCTAACCTGTGCCCGAATCCACACTACAGACCTGCCTGAACCAGAGAGCTGGGCCCACTCAGCTCACACAAGACTGCAAGTCCCTTCTGTCTCTGCAATCCTTTCAGCGAGCTGCCTGTGCGTCCCATTCTGGTTTAATTCTTATTCGATAGTAAAACTGTTTTTCTCTTTTGCCTTTGTGGAGAGGTTTTCCAGGGTGGGAGATACAATAACCTCTACTGTTTTCAGTATTTCCCCCAACATATTTAATACTTCAGTAAAGAGATCAAAATATGCTTTTTATAATTAACAGTTAAGTTAGCCCAAAGTGAAGGAAAAAATGACTCCTAGACTATTTACTTTGTAATAACACAAAATATTCAGATCTTGCTGGGTGATACATAAAGTTTTGGAAAACGTACTGAATAAAGGTGACTTTTCATCTAGATCTGAACAATAACAAGTTTAAAAGATGCACAAGAGAAAACATTAGGAAAAGCAGCAACTTCAACAAACGTAGAAGGCAGCCCATTACCAGGTGGAGACAAGGGGCACATGGAGGTCAGAGCCCCAGGGTCCACCCCTGCTCTCACACTTCCTAACGTGTGACCTCCCTCATGAACTAACGTGTTACCTATCCTCAAGAACTGGGGAGCCTGCACCACACTTTCCACCTCAGGGACTGGGGTAAGCAGCACTTTACCCGAGTTATTTCATAAAACTCTGAAGATTCAAACAGATGGATACTATTATCCCCACCTCAAAGATGAAGAAACCAGGACTCAAAGTAATAAAGTGGGGGACTTCCCTGGTGGTCCAGTGGGTAAGACTCCGCACTCCCAATGCCGGGGGCCCGGCTTCGATCCCTGGTCGGGGAACTACATCCCACATGCATGCTGCAACTAAGAGTCCACATGCCGCAACTAAAGACCCTGCATGCCATTACGAAGATCCCGCGTGCCACAACTAAGACCCGGCGCAGCCAAAATAAATAAATGAATAATAAATAAATATTTTTTAAAAAACAAAGTAATAAAGTGGCCTGTCCAAAGCCGGGAAGTAAATAAGCGATGGGGGCCAGAAATAACTCCTGACCAGCTGATTCAAGGGCCCTTGGAAAGGCTTCATCTCACTACCCAACAAGAAGCATCTGATTCCAAAACAGGTCCTTCTTCACTGCTCCTCACTGCCTCCCTGACCTTCCTCACCTGTGATATGGGACCAAGCGAGACTGTGACATGTATGCTTCCCACGATACCTGCAATACAGTAATTATTCAGCATTCTCAAGTTGCCACTTGAGGGATGGCAAAAACATGCAAAGGCTTCTTCTTTCCAAAATAAATGGTCCCTAAAAGTGTGAAAATTCAACCTCAGGACACTCACCAAGCATGACCCAGGTGTGCATGATCGTAGACAGTTGGTCCACAGCTATACCTAGGAACAGAGTTAACATCCACCATGTGAAACATGTTTGCAAGAAAAGGCACCCCACTCTCATTTATGATCATCATATAATCATGCCTTTTTTGAAAAGTAACCACTTTGGGGGAATGCATAGCCGGGGCTGTATTACACTCGAATCGCTAAATGCACAGCCGAACCTGTGAATCACTATGACTTTAAACATGCTTTTATCACTTATTAAATGCTTCCACCTGAGCACCCAATCCCGCTTTCCATGCAGAGGCCCCGCCTCCGAATACGCTGGGTCCACAGCCCTTCCCGCCCTACCTCCCGCAGCACCCCACCCCACCCCCAATCCCCGGGGGCTACCATGAGGCGGTGTCCGCGCCGCTCACGATCAAGGGGTCTTTCCTCCTGGTGAGGCTGTTGTACACCGTGACGCCCGTGTCGTAGCCCGCAGGCTGCAGCCAGCCCTGCCCGCGTTCCCCCGACGCCGCCCGCCCCGGCCGCGGCCCCGGCCCCAAGCCCAGCGCGACCCGGAAGAGCGAGGAGCCCACGGGGGCCCCGCGCGTCCGCAGCATGGCCGCCCCGCTAGCCTCGCGCCGATACTCGCCAGCCTCACCCACTCCGGGAGGGGCCACCAGGCCCCGCCCACACGGAAGGGGCCCGGTCACGCCCCGCCTACCCCGGAAGAGGCGGTCGGAAAGAGGCCGCCCCGCCTCCCTCGGGCTGTCCGGAGCCCGCTGCGGCGCAGGGGGAGGGGCAGTGCCTCAGGGTGGGGGAGGGGAGCGGCAGGCAAGGGTGGTGTCACCGCTCCGGGCCGCGCGCGGGCCGAGGCGTTCCGCCCTTCTCAGCGCGGGACTGAGCAGACCGGTGCAACCCGGGCCTGGGGACGGGCCCACGCGCGGTCGGGCCCGATTCACGGGGCGGGCACCAGCTGCCGGCTCCTCGCCTGCTGGCGAAGCACGTCTGCACCCCAGCGCACACACTCTGTCTCCGCATGAAAGAGCGACGCTAGGACACCACCCATTCATCAAGTACGCGTAGTAGGAAATGTCTGCCTGAGATTCATTTTAAGATTAAAAGTTATGTCATCTCGTCTCTTGAGAACAAAAACATTCTGAATTGCGGTTTCAACGGGACTTTTTAAAGGTGGATTCTCTTTAAGTTACTTTCAAATTATCTCGACAAATGTGTCCCTATTGATATCTTCCAAAACCGTGTCAAAAAAAGAACGAAAGGATGAAAGAATGAAAGAGAGAGAAAGGAAGGAAGAAAGAAAAAGAAGGATTGAGAAAGAGAAAAAGAAAGGAAAGGAAAAAAGAAAAAAAAAATCCCCTTTGCTTTTGCAGTCCTCAAAACAGCACATAAGTTCCCCAGTTCTTTCTTGGGCTTGTTTTGGTCGTTCTATAGAAAGGCAAGTGCTTAACTAGAGACAAACAATTATCTTCCTAGAGCACTTAAACTTTTCCCCAAGATCCCTGGAGTCCAGCTCTGCGGCTAAACGGTAGTCTAACGTGAATTGTGTTCTAAGGCGTGCATGACGCTAAAATGTTGGAATCTGTCGTTCAGAATTAGGAGACCTCCACATCAGTGCTAAGCACACACTCCCCAAATACAGTTCTGCTGGTGCATTACCCAATCCCTGAGTACTTTAGATTGCAGGTTCTTCTGAACACTCTCACTGTACCCACCAACAAATTCAGAAAAGGATTGCAGAATCAATCGCTGATGAAATCCACCTGTTGTGCAGGTGGGAGAACATCTGAGCAGTAAAACATCTGATAGAGAAAGCTCTGACCCAGATATTAGATATGCCAGTAAAATAAGAAAATGAACAAAAGGCTTGACTGCAATCTGTGAGAATATGCGGAATTGAAGGAAAAAGCTAGAAGTTTTGAAAACAGATTTAGTAAGACAACACCAAACCCCGCACATGAATCTGGATAGCTGGCGTGTTTTAATTGGCCATAGGACATCATGATTTTTAAACTAACAGTGGTATCTTGTCCTCTGGAAATCGGTCCCGTAAGGTGCTCAGCCCTTGGCAGGCAGCAATGCTACCTTAAGTCTTCTGGGAATCTTCAAACAGTGATAAACATACCCATTATTTAATGATGCTTAAAAGCATGACTCCTCTTGCAGGTTCAATATTAAAGTGACTGGGAAGATATATTAGCACATACACCAAAAGAGTGCGTGAGCGTTGAGGTGACCCCTCCCAGTCTAGGTCAGAGCAAAGTATATTAAAATTAATGATTCCAAAATATCACGAATGCCATTTCTTAGTCCTTCATGACAACAGCAAAAAAAAATGTAGTTCTCAGCATTACATTTTCTTTCAAAGCAAAATTTGTAAATCGAAAGTAGAGTAGATAAGATAAGCACATATTGTTTAGGGCAATTCAAGTTTGAGATGAATGTGTTCGGATTTATATTTTAAGCACCTCAAAACATAAAGAATTGTATGTTCATCTCTTTTACTCCCATAGGTTTCAGCATCTCCAGTTAAACTAGAAATATAACCTTAGAAAAGAGAATTTAATGACTATTTTTGAAACACACTCCAAAGAACAAAATTGAAACAACCAAAATTCTTCAATCTATCCTCAAAATTAAACACTTTTCTTTAGTGGCATATCTAAAATGCGTGGTCACAGTCATGCCTTAGCTATTGGTCTTCTAACCTTATCCAGAAAACGGTAAAGTCATTGGCATACACTTTAAGAACTTTGTAAAGCTAATCAAATGTTTTCGGACTTTTTAGCCCAAGGGATAAATTAAATGTCTTATAGACATTTTTCACCACTGCATCCCTACTGCATAGAACAGCAGCTAGCACATGCTAGGTGCTTATTAAATATTTCTTGTTGAATGAATAAGTTTTTTTGTTTAACGTGTCTGTGAAGTCCATGAAAACATGAAGAATCATTATTGGGATGACATCGTGATTAAAAAACAAACAAGAAAACTCCGGCTTGCTTATCACTGGAAGGGGTAAATTGTTTCTCACCTTTATTCTTAAATCAAGATAAACACAACTCATTTTAGAGCCGACGAAGGCAAGGATTAAAAGAACCTCTTTCTTGCAACTGTACTTTAAAATTATATGTTTTTTTCTTATTCAACGTTTACTCTCTATCCCATATAATGTCTCCGTTTCCACATAACGTCATAGTATTAAAGTCTTTTGTGCAGGCTAGTGGCCAGTAAATGAAACTTAACTCATCATTTGCTTTAAACTGGGTCAAAACTGGAAATCACCGCATAAACGATTCAATGTGAACAACTCATTTCGAAAGACAAACAGCTCCATTTAGTCTCGTCTGCGCCCCGCAGATCGCTGGAATGAGCACCGCTGCAGATAATTACCTAGTTTATAAACACTGGATTGGTCTGCAATGCTACTGGGTTACAAAGAGTAACTTAAAACTTCCCGGCGGTCGTGGTTGTCACAACACTGCTTCTCCGGAGACTCGGAGCTCCAACCAGAACGTGCCGAACCTCAGAGCATCGCTCCCCGACCAAATGGAGCGTCCGCGGGGCAGCAGGGCACCCGGGAGCGAGGCCGAAACGCCCCATCCACGAGCCGAAGGGCGCGGCGCCGCCCAGGCGCGGAGCTGGTAGGGACGTCCGGAGGCTGCGGCCGAGCTACCTGACAGGGTTAGAGACCGCGACAGGACACCCGCCCCTCGGAAGAGGAGACGGCCAAACAGCTGAGCACGGCCGAAGCGGCCGACCGCGCCAAGCCGGGAACACCAGCCGTGGCGCAGGCCTGGGCCCAGAGGACAAAAGCCGAAGCCGTGGCCACGCCCGTGGGCGGGGCCTCTGCCGGAAGGGGCGGGTCTGAGCGCGGGCCCGTCGTCTA
>NW_020174048.1:1331576-1332467 GCF_003031525.2 Neophocaena asiaeorientalis asiaeorientalis | reverse complement strand
GAAAGTCCTAATCGAGGAGTTTAGGGCGGGGAGAGGAGCCGTGGGGGGAGGGGAGGGGCCGAGCCAGCACAGGGCGAGACCCCCCAGGACCCCGGCAAGTGGAAGCCTGCCCCGCCCCGCTTTGGGTGGTCTTTCGAAATGGGGGCGCGGACTTAAAGAACGGATTCCAGGACACAGGCGGGAAGGAGTCGGGGTGGCGCGCCCTCTGCGGGGGCCCGGCGTGGGGAACGGCTCCTCTCTCGAGCCCCTTTGTCTCCAAGCCGCTCAACAGTGGGCTCCGGCCGGCAACACAAAGGGAGGGCGGTGAGGACCGCGCAAGCGCGGGAGCCGCCGAGGCTGCTGGGAGTGGTGGTCCGACTGCCGAATGGTAGGTCTCCCGCGCGGGCAGGCTGCTGCCTGGGCCGCACCATTGCGCATGCGCCATCGCTTCCGGCCTGCTCGGCCAGCCCTATCCCTCCGCCCCCTGGAGGACGCGGGTTTCTAGTAGTAAGAGCACGGGAGGAGGTATCCGTGCTCGCCCCGCCTTCTCTTCGTCCTGATTGGACTACTGAGGTGAGAGCGGCAACTCGACTGGCTGTCGAGGTTGCCAGTCTGTTCCGAGCCGTACTTATTTCCCGCTGCAAGGCGGGCTACGGAGAGTGAGGGGCTGAGCGTGGGGAGGAAGATGGCAACCTGGGCTTGCGATGGTGCCACTGCCGGGTCGGTTCCGGCCAGGTCTTGGGCGGGGCTACCTGCTGCCCCGCGTCCCGCTGTGGGCGTGCAGTGCCGCCCGACGCGCTCCGCCTGCAAGTGCGAAACTCCTAGTAAAGTTTGCGCCTCGCCCGCTGCCCCTTGCCCCCGCGACCCCCGCCCGGGCAAAAGTGACAGACAAACCCACACCCCCGGGCGGCG